>NC_044273.1:5484761-5612261 GCF_003957555.1 Calypte anna
TTTGGGGTGCAGGGGGGGGGTGTATGGATACTTGGGGTGCGGCAGAGCTCCGTGGGCCATGTGGGGGCAGGTGGGGGGCACACGGATATTTGGGGTGCAGGGACGGGGTGCTGATGGGGTTTGGGGTGCAGGGGGTGCTCAGTGGGTGCCGCGGGAGGTGTTTGGGGTGCCGTGCAGGTGCGGTGAGGTTGCCCGGGGTGCCCCCCTCCCGGCTCCATTTCCCGGAAGGGTCCGGAAACTACAACTCCCAGCAGCCCCCGCGTGACGTTACTTCCGGGTGTACGGGGCGGGGCTCGGTGTAGTCGCGAGCGGGTGAGCGCGAGCCGTGGGGCTCCGTGGGGGTCGTGGGGGGAGTCGGGGGGGGCGTGGGGGGTGTCCGGGGGTTGCACGGGGCGGTGGGGGGGGGGAGGCTGGGGATGGATGGTTGGGGGGTCCACGGGCGTGTGGGCAGGAGGGGGAGTGGGGGGGTCGTGGGGCAGGGGTGCAAGAGGGGGGTGGGAGGAGCAGGGGAGTGCGTGGGGAGTGGGAGGGGCGTGGGGCAGGGGGGATGTTATGGGGCAGGGGGATCTATGGGTCTGGGGGGGAATCTATGGGTCTGGGGGGGACTAATAGGGCAGGGGGTCTATTAGGACAGGGATGTATGGGTCGGGGGGATGTATGGGGCAGGGATGGATGGGAGCAGCGGGGGATGGGGCAGGGGGGGATGGGTGGATGGTCGGGGGTCTCGGCAGGCTGTGGGGGGGTCCGTGCTGCCCCCTTCCCCCCCGGTGTCCCCAGGATGGAACGCGGGTGTCTGATGGAGACCTCGGGCAGCGCGGCCGAGGAGGAGGAGGAGGAGGAAGAAGAGGAGGAAGAGGAGGAGAAAGCACCGGAACCGCGACCCAGGACCCGGTCCAACCCCGAGGGTGCCGAGGACCGAGCCCTGAGCTCGCAGAGCAGCGTGGGAAACCGCAGCGAAGGGGGAGGGGGAGGCGGCCAAGCGCCGACGAGAGCCCCCCGGCCCCCACCCCACCACCCCGATGGCACCGCCTGGCCCGGCCCCGCCACCCACCCCGAGGTCCAAGTGAAGACCCCGAGGGTCAACTGCCCCGAGAAGGTGGTGAGTGGGGGGCAGGGGGGGCCCAAGCTGCAGAGCAGAGGGGTTGGGTTGGTGGAGGGACCTGGAAGTTCATCCCACCCCATCCCACCCATCCCATCCTGTTCCTGGTGGTTCCAAGACCCATCCAAACCTGGTCCTGAGCTCCACCAGGTTTGGGTGATCCCACCCCCAGTTTGGGTGCTCCCAACCCCCTCCCCACCAATCCTTTCTCCCCAGATCATCTGCCTGGACCTTGCAGAGGAGATGGCTCTGCCCAAACTGGAGTCCTTCAATGGGTGGGTGTTGGGGGGGGGCTCTGGTCCTCAGGACCCCTCCAGGGGCCCCGATTCCTCCATCCCCACCCACTGGGTGCCCTGGGGGTGCTCCCAGTCCCACCCCTGAGCTCCATCCCCTCGGCAGCTCCAAGACCAACGCCCTGAACATCTCCCAGAAGATGATCGAGATGTTTGTGAGGACCAAGCACAAGATTGACAAAAGCCACGATTTGCCCTGGTGGTGGTCAACAACGATGCCACATGGGTCAGCGGGGACCGGGGTGGGGACACGGGGTGGGGACGGTGGCTCTGTGCCCCTCTTACCCCCCTCACCTTCCTCCCCTCAGCTCTCGGGGTTCACCTCCGACCCCCGGGAGGTTTGCAGCTGCCTCTACGACCTGGAGACCGTGGTCTGCAAATCCTTCAGTATCCAGGGGGACAGGGGGAGAGCACCCAGGGAGGGCCCTTGGGTGGCAGGGGGGATCCTCTTGGGTCCAAGAGGGGTTTCTTGGGTGTAAATCGGGTCCTCTTGGGCCCAGGAGGAGTTCCTTGGGTGCAGAAAGGGTTCTTGGGTATAAATGGGGTCTTCTTGGGTCCAGGAGGGGTTCTTTGGGTAATAAGTGGGGTCCTCTTGAGTCCAGGTGGGGTTTCTTGGGTCCAGGTGGGGTTTTTGGTGCAGGAGGGGTCCCTTGGGTGCAGGGGGTGGGTGGGGGGCTGTCCCCAGGGAGGGGTGGGTGTCCCTGTGCCACCATCACTCCTTACCTGGGGCTGCAGATCTGGAAGGTCTCTTCACACTGATGTGAGTCTGGGGTGACGGGGAGGGGGGGGCTCCCACCCACCAACCCCCCCTTTTCCTCCTCCCCCTCAAACTCACCCCAACCTGGTACCCGAAGTGGTGCTGGGGAGGGTGCTGGGGGGCTCTGGGGGGGCGGTTTGGGGGGGGATTCTGGGGTGGGGGTTCTGGGTGGGTTCTGGGGTGGAATTCTGGGGGGGGGTTTCTGGGGTTCTGGGGGGGTTCAGGTGGAGTTCTGGGGGGGCTCTGAGGGGGGTTTTGGGGTGGGTTCAGGTGGGGTTCTGGGGTGGGTGCTTGGGGGGCTCTGGGGAGGTTTTGGGGTGGGTTCTGGGGTGGGTTCTGGGTTGGGTGCTGTCAGAAGTTGCTGGAGCTGTAATGAGGTGGAGGGGAAGGGTGGGGGGGTGGTCCTTGAGCATCTCCCCCCCCCCCACCCATGGGTGCAGCCAGCAGAAGATTGAGCTGCCCGTGACAGAGAACATCCAGACCATCCCCCCCCCCTACGTGGTCAGAACCATCCTGGTCTTTGGGCGACCCAGTTGCCAGCCCCAGTTCTCCATGTCGGAGCAGATGAAGGCAAGTGAACCCCGACCCCTTTCACCATCTCCATCTCTGTGTCCCCCCCCCCCAAAAAACCCAACCCAAAACCGGAGTTTTGGGGTCTCCCCCACAGAAGATGCTTCACTGCCCCTACTTCTTCTTCGACGTGGTTTACATCCACAACGGGCTGGAGGAGAATGGAGGAGAAGATGAGCTGGAAGGTGATGATGATGATGATGATGATGATGGCTTTGGGTCCAGGAGGAGGTTTTTGGGTCCAGAAGGGGTCTTCTTGGGTCCAGGATGGGTTTTTTTGGGTGCAGAAAGGGTTTCTTGGGTGTAAATGGGGTCTTCTTGGGTCCAGGAGGGGTTCTTTGGAAATGAGGTCCCCAACATCCCAACCTTTTCATTTTTTTTCCCTTTTTTTTGTTTTTTTCCCTTTTCCAGGAGATGTTTGCCTTCTTCAGCAGCTTGGACACCAAAGGCACCAACTACAAATACGAGGTGGGGGTGGTGGGTCCAGCCCTGGAGCTCCACAACTGCATGGCCAAGCTCCTGGCCCACCCCCTCCAACGACCCTGCCAGCCCCACGCTGCCTACGGGCTGCTGGAGGGGGGGGACGAGACCCCCGAGGGGGAGGCCACCGTCTGACACCCCCCCTACCCCCTGGGGACATCACCCCCACCTTGGGGACACCCAGGGATGGGGAGAAAGAGAAATGAGTTGTGCTGAGCTTGCTGGTGTGGTTCTGGGGGGGTCGATGGGGGGTTTTTGAGAGGACTTGGGGGTTTTGGGGGAGATGGTGGGATTTGGGGGGGATTGAGAGGGTTTGGGGGAGTTTGGGGGGGCTTTGGGAGAGTTTGGGGGGGTTAAAGGAGACTTGGGGGGGGGTTGAGAGGGCCTGGGGGGGGTTGGGAGGGGTTTGGGGGGATTGGTGGGGATCTGGGGGTGTGGGAGGTTTGGGGGAAGTTGTGGGGTTTTGGTGGGGGTGTGAGGGGATTTGTGGGGGGTCTGGAGGGTTTTGGGGGGCTTTCGGGGGGGGTGGTGGGATTTGGAGGAGGTTTGAGGAGGTCTAGGGGGATTGGGAGGGGCTTGGGGGGGTTTGAGGGGGAGTTTTTGGGGGAGCTGGAAGGGACTGGGGGTCTGGGGGTGTTTTAGGAGGGTCTGAAGGGGTTTGGGGGGGGGTTCCCCCATCCTGCGTACCCCTAGACGGGAAGGGGACAGAAGGGGGCTTACGTGTCGTGGTGGGGACCTTCCGGGGGTGGGGAGGGGCCCACTGGGTGGTGGTACTGGGAGGCACTGGGGTTACTGGGAGCACTGGGCAGTACCGGCAGCGCTCGCTAGGGGGGCGCGCTAATCACACCTAACGGGGTCGGTGGGCGGGGCCTCTCTTCCCAGCCTCCTATTGGCCGCCTCCTCAGCCAATGGGAGCCGGCGAGCGGCGGCGGTGGCGGGGCGCGGGATTTCGAAGACGCGGGAAAGGGGAAGGGTGAGGGGGCAGCGTGCGCATTGCGCGGTGCGGGATGCGCGGGGAGGGGCGGCGCGAGACGTAAAGGAACCCCGGAATTCGGGGAAGGGGGGGGGGGGGGGGGATGGAGAATGGGGGACACGGGAATGGGGACACCGGAATGGGGGACACCGGGGATTAGGGAGGGGGGGAGGTCACGTGGCCCCGCGGGGGGCTCTGCACGTGCGTTGCAGCGCTACAGGAGCTGCAATTGGGGAGGGGGAGGGGGGGGGTTGGGGGTACCCCGGGATGCAGGATCCCGGGAATGGGGGGGGAGCCCCTGGCACTGCCCCTAGCGCCAGGGAGGGCGGTGCGGGCACTGGGGGGGTTTGCAGGGTGCAGGGGGGGGATCCCAGTGCCAGGGGACACGGAGTGTGTGTGTGCCCTACCCCCCCCCCCGCACCGATCCGCGCCACGCTGCGGGGCTGCTGGCGCTTGTGTGACCCCCAAGGGGACACTGACGGCCGTGCCCCCCCTGGGGGGCGGGGGATGAAGCTTTGCTCCCCCCTCCAGACCCACCCAGGACCCATCCCGAGGGGGCTGCGGGTGCTTCCAGCTCCCCCTGAAGAAATGGGGGGGCCCGGAGCTCCGGGACAAGCCGCAGGACCACGCGTGGCCCTCGTGGGGTCCCCGGGGGTCGCCCCCAGCCGAGGGTGAGATCTCTGGGGTGCCCCCCATTTTCGGGGGGGGGTGGGTGGGCTGTTAGCTGGGGCTGAACGCTGACCCCCCCATCACTGTCCCCAGCCCCGGGGGGCTGCAGGCGCTCCGTGTCCTTCCTGACCGAGGACGGGACCGACGGCACCGGCTGCTCCGGGCCCCCCTGGGACGGACCCCTGAGCAGCACCCGCAGGTCCCTGCTGGAGGAGCTGGGGGGGGGGCTGCGGTTTGGGGGAGCCCCTGCTCTTTCTGGGCTGTCTCCCGGAGCCCCCCTCCCTTCCCCCGTGGCCCCCCGGGGAGTTCTTGGGGGGCTCAGTGCCCCCCCCGCAGCCCCTTGCCTCCAGCACCCTGCTCTCTGAGCTCCCGGAGGGTCCCCAAAGCCTCCCCCTGGGGGGAAGGACCAGGGACCCCCCCTGCGCTGCGCCCCAGGGGGGACATCGGGGACCCCCCAGTGCTCCCCTGCCCTGCACTGGCTCCGTGGCACTCCGGAGCCTTGGGGACCGTGACATCCCGGGGGCTGCTGCTCAGCGCTGTCCCCTTGTCCCCCAGGGACCACCCATGGGCTGGGCGGCGCCTGGCAGTGCCCCCCCGCTTGTCCCCAACCTGGGGACGAGGGGACCCGAGGCAGGGGCGGGGGGTGGCACCGCAGCAGCCTGGGACAGCAGTGGTGACACCGAGTGCTTCGTCAGCGCCCTGGAGTCCCTGGAGCCCAGCGAGGCCGGGGGGTCCCGGGGGTCCCGCACTGCTGCACCCCCCAGCCCAGAGCCAGGGGGGGTGGAGCGGGGGAAACCCCCTCCCCCAAATGGCGCTGTCACCGGGGAGTCGCCCCCCGTCACCCCCCCGGATTTGGGGGGGGAGCTGGAGGGCAGACCCGGGGGGCTCAGGGGTGGGGGAGCTGGGTGCTCAGTTCCAAGCGTGCAGCCTCCGGGCTTCCCCCCTCCCCGGCACCCCAAGACCCCCCTGCAGCCCGTGGCCACTGGGATGTCACCCCCCGGGGCCAGGACCCCCCCAGGTATCTCCACGTCACCCCCCGGACCAGGAGTCGCCTCCAGGCTGCCGCACTGCGGCTCAACCCCCCCCCTCCTCCTCCTCTTCCTCCCTCTTCGACGAGACCCTGGAGATGCCCCGCAGACCCCCCCCGGCTCCGAGCAGCCCGGGGGGGTCCCCAGGGACCTTGTCACCACCTCGGGGCACCGTGTCACCCCTCGGGGTGAGGATGGAGAGGGGACAGACTCTTCGGATGACACCCAGATCCTGCCTGGAGACCCCACCTCACCCCTGGGGGCCACCAACTCTCCTGGCTCCAGCCCCACCGTCCTGCTGGCCCCTGGGGACCATGGTCACCCCCAGGACCCCCCCGGCTCCAGCCCCACCATCCTGCTGGCCCCTGGGGACCATGGTCACCCCCAGGACCCCCCCGGCTCCAGCCCCACTGTCCCACTGGTCCCCGGGGGCCACGGTCACCCCAAGAACTCCCCCTGTGTGGTTGGCAGGGTGCTGGAGGGTGGCTCTGGCCTTCAGGACCCCCCACCCTTAGGGACAGGCCAGCCCCCAGGACCCCCCGGGAGCTTCAGCCCCCACCCCCCGCCCGGCAGCCCCCCGGTGACTCCGGGGACCCCCATCAGCTGCAGCACCCACTGCTGGGAGGAGCAGCTTGAGGACGAGGAGCAGGGACAGGCACCCACGGAGGGGCTCAGCCCCGAGGTCACGCGGGTCCAGGGTGGGCAGGTGAGTGCGGTGCCACCCCCGCACCTCTCGGATGAAGCTTTGCGGAGGAAGCTGCGGGCGCTGGGGGAGGACCCGGGACCCGTCACCCCCCTCACCAGGGGGCTCTACCTGCGGCGGCTGGAGGAGCTGGCACGGGGACACCAGGGGACAATGACGGGTGAGCCCCGGGGGGACCCCCCCTGCCCACCCGGATGGTCTCTGAGGTGCTGGCATGGGGATGGTGGGGGGCTCTGGTGACCTTGGTGGTCCCTGGTGACCCAATGGTGGTCCCTGATGCTGCTGTGGCCACTCCAGGGCACAGCCCCGAGCTGGTGGCTGCTTTACGGACCGGCCACATCCCCGACTGTGCCCGGGATGAGCTGGCACTGATCCAACAGTTCGAGCGCCCGGACCGGAACCGGCGCTGGCGGGAAGGGGTGGTCAAGTCCAGTTTCAACTACCTCCTCCTTGACCCCAGGTAGGCAGAGCCACACCATGGCCCCCCCCGTGTCCCCTGTGCCAAGGAATTCCGAGAGGGGACTCCAGGGGCACATTCAGCCCTCTCCCCCCAAAAAACCACCCCAACCTGGGAGTTTGCACTCTCAGAACCACCCAGAACCTGCCCTTGCGGTCCAACCACCTGAGCCCGGTTGAGTGCTTCAGGACCTTCATCGAAGCCATCTTCTACGTGGGGAAGGGGACACGGAGCCGGCCCTATTGTCACCTCACCGAGGCGCTGGGACAGCAGCGGGCGGGGAGGCAGAAGGTGGGATGGGGAAAGGGGAGGAAAGCAGGAGGGGCTGGAGCCAGGGTGGGGGGAGGTGGTGACAATGGCAGCTTTGTCCCCCCCCAGGGCTGCCCCAAGGTCCGGCGCATCCTGGAGATCTGGGAGAGCGGGCAGGGCATCGTCTCGGTGCTCTGCTTCCAGAGCTGCGTCCCGGCTGAGGCGTACACACGGGAGGGGTGTCTGGTGGAGGCTCTGGGTGAGGGGCTTGGGATGGGGGGTGGGGGGAGGGAGATGGTGCTCTGCCCCGGGATGTGGGCTGGGGGGGATGCAGCCCCCTCTGGGGCACGCAGGGGTGTCTCTTTGGGTACAATCACAAATCCCCCCCTCCCCAAATCACCTTCTCCTGCAGGGAAAACTGCCTGGGAGTGGGGGCTGGGGGGGGCAGGGGGCTGCCTGCATCTCTGGGGGTACTGGGGGGGCAGGGGGCTGCCTGCATCCCTGGGGGTGCTGGTGAAGGGTGGGGGGCGGGGTCTGTGGATGCTGACCCCCTCCCTCCAGGGCTGCAGACCCTCACCAACCAGCGGAAGGGACACTGCTATGGGGTGGCAGCCAGCTGGCCAGCCCGGAGACGCCGGCAGCTGGGGGTGCACATGTTGTACCGGGCCATGAGCATCTTCCTGGCTGAGGGCGAGCGGCAGCTCCGGCCCGGGGACATCCAGGGGGGGACATGAGGGTTCCGAGTGTTCCCATCCCCTAGGGTGTCCCCAACCCCCCCAGGAGGTGGCTCTTGGGTTGGGTTTTATGTCGTGAACACTGGCGAGAATTCATCTTCTTTTTTTTTTTTATCTTTTTTTTTTTTTCCCCCTAAAAAGGTGATAAATAAATCCCGGCAGGGGGTGTTATTATTTTTTTTTTTTAAGTCAGACATCCGAGTCGGGAGTCTCTGCTCAGCCGTGCTCTCAGACAGCTCCTCTT
This sequence comes from Calypte anna, assembly GCF_003957555.1. Taxonomy (NCBI): domain Eukaryota; kingdom Metazoa; phylum Chordata; class Aves; order Apodiformes; family Trochilidae; genus Calypte; species Calypte anna. The sequence continues at coordinate 5,493,018 of NC_044273.1, forward strand.
CCCTGCCCCCCCCTCCCAACCCCATCACCAGCTCGGAGGCAGCTGAGAATATAACACGGGTTTACTGCGTGGGATGGCACCAGGACAGCGCGTGGCCGGGAAGGGGGGGACACACGGAGCCTCAGCACAAGCGACACTGGGGACAAGCGACGTGGTGGCAAACAGAGGGTTAAGAGCTGTGGCCGGGCACCCGCGGTCACCTGGAGCTGATTTGGGGAGGGGGGAGGGTGTAGAACCGTGATTTGGGGTCTGGTGTAATTTCTGGGGACCCTCGTTGCATCCCCCGGTTGTGTCCCCTGAGCAGGGGGGGGATTTGGGGAACGATCTGAATTTGGGGGTGGTTAAAATTCTCATTAGGGGGCAGGGGGCAGCTCAGCCCCAGCGCTGGGGCCAAGGGGGGGATTGTCACTTGTCACACGGAGTCCCCGTCATGTCGGGGCTGGCTCGGAAGGACCCTTCCTCTTCTCCATCTACAGGGAGGAGGGGGGGGGGCTCAGCCTCGGGGAAGGTACCTTGCAGGGGGGGGTCACGGTGAGAGCCCCTCGAGAACGGGGCCAGAGAGGGGGGGGGTCTTGGGACAAGTGTGAGGTCTCCGGGGGGGCTGTTTCTTTGGTTTAGATGGGGGGGGGGGGGGAAAAGGGGGAACCACAGCAGTGAACGGCTCCCACCCCCCAACACGGCCGGGAGCCCCCCCGGGATGGCACCCAGGTCCCCCCCTTGATACTTCTCATGTACCTTCTGGGTCCTGCCCGGCTGCTGGCAGAGGGGTGTGAAGCACAGAGGGAGGGGCTGGAGGGGGGGTCTCCAGGAGGGTCTTCCTTTGGCCAGCACCCCCGCAGAGTTGGTTCGGTTGCTCCCGCGTTGCTCTGAGCCCTCGGGGATCCATCCAGGAACTGTCGGGCAAAGCGATGGGAATCTTGGAGTGGGTGGTGGGATCCTGACGGGGATGTGGGCCGGGAGCCGAGTGCTGGGGGGTCCCGGAACAGTGGAGGAGCTGGGGAAGAGCGAGTGGATCGGATATTGGGGGAGGGGGACTGGGGGGGTGGCTGGGTGGTGAGGATGGCTCCGAGGAGACAGGAGGGGACAGAGGGTTCTGCAGAAGCCAACGCTGCGGGACCGAAAGCGATGGTGGCTCGGGATGTGACAGCACAGAGGGTGGCACTGGGTCGGGGTGGGGGGGGGGGGAGCTCGGCTCTGGCGTTGTCCTCCCCGCCACATCCACACGAGTCCCAACGGGGGCGTGGGAGCCCACGGTTCTTCTGGCCACTCGGGTCACCTCCTGCTCCTCCTCTCCTGGCCAGGCAGAGCCGAGCTGTGCAAGCGGGAGGTGCGGGACGCCCCGTGCGGGGCTGCCGGCGACAGCGGTGGCTCCCGCGGTGGCTTTTGCGGGGCTCACAGAAGCAAAATCCCGCGGCTGAGGCCCCGCAGCTCTTGGCTTCTCCTCCTTGAAACAATCCCAGCTCAGCTCCTCCAGCCCTGGCTGGGAAGGTGCTGCAGCCAACGCGCTCTCCTCAGAAAAGCCTTTGAGAATTCTTCCCCTTTGGCTGCGGGTGGGACCCAGCTCCCCGCAGCCGCCTCCTCTCCCTCCCCGGGCGGTCGCTGCGGGAGGACAAGAATACTACAAAGAAAGAGGGTGAAGACGCTCCAGCGGCTGTGGTCCCATCCCCGAGGGGACAGGGACCGGGTCTGCCGTGTTCCCGCTGCTGGCCCCACGCATCCCTGCCCCGGGGGAGCCTCCGAGCTCCACCGTCATCTTCCGACGGGGCCGGGAAAGAAAAGGAGCTGAGCTCCCGGCGAGGGCAGCATCCGCCGCATCCCTCCGCTCCTGCAAAGCCTTCTTCTCCTCCTCCTCCTCCTCTCCGAAACGTCTCTCCCATTGGAGCAGCCCGGTCACCGCCTCCTCGATGCTTTTATTTCTTTTCTCCTTGCCCGTCCCCAGCTGACGTCTCGGGCTCCCACAGGACGAACTCGTGGAGCAGCGTGTTGACCGTCTCGGGACACTCCATCATCACCATGTGGCTGCCTTCGTCGATCACCTTCAGGAAGGCGATCAGCAGGATCTGCGGGGAGCATGGAATGGGTCGGAAGGGACCCTGAAGGTCACCCAGTTCCAACCCCCCTGCTATGGGCAGGGACCCCTCCCACCAGCCCAGGGGGCTCCGAGCCCCCTCCAACCCCCAACACCCCCAGGGATGGGGCAGCCACAGCTCCTCTGGGCAACCTGGGCACACAGGGGCTCATGGAATTGGGGGGAGGGTCTGCAGCTTGCCCATGGAGCCTCCTCAGAAAGGGCTGTGCTGTGCCCACTGCCAGTTTGGCTACTGGTGACTGTCCAGTTGGGGTAACTGGGGAATTGCTGGATGCAGAGGAGGCTGCCACACCCAGGGGAGCCACACCCAGGGGAGCCACACCCAGGTGTGGCTCAAAGCTCCTGATGTTTGGGTGTGTTTCAAACCCTTCCAGACAGCCCCCAACCTTCTGCTGGAAGGCAGAGAGAGGGGTTCCCTGTCTCTTCCAGCTTCTCTGTGCAACCAGGGGCTCCTTATCCTCAGAGCAACCAATTTCTCCCAAAAATCTCATCTCCATCTCCCCTCTTCCCAACAAAAGCCATTCCTCCTCGTCCCATCACTCTCCTAAAAAGCTCCTCCCCACCTTTCCTCTAGGTGGGTGGTGGCAGCAGCCCCCGGGATGAGCCCCCCCAGCCTCTCCCCCCCTTTACCTCAGCCATTCGCTGATCCTCCTCTACGGGGACGAATTTGTCGTGCATGCCGTGGACCAGGAGGACGGGCACAGCCAGCTCGGCGTGGTAAACCTCATCCCCTTCGGGCCAGTACTGCCCACTCATCATGGCCCGGAGCACGAAGGAGGAGACATTGAAGGCGTTGCCTTCCTTCAGCAGCTGCTTTTCTTTGGCACCCTGGCGAGCAAAGCCAGCCCTGGGGGACAAAGGAGTCACCCACTCTGGTGCCTTCAGCCTCAGAATGGTGCTGGGATGGGAGTTAGGGGGGGAATTATGGAGGCGGGGGTGTCCCTGCCCTCGCTGGGGATGTCCCCAGGGTGGCCCAAGGGACAAGTGTCACTCACTTGAGGAAGCTCCAGGCCAGGCACGGGGAGAGGCAGTGCAGGACACAGGTGGGCATGTTGAAGATGGAGCAGAAGCTGGGTTCCAGCGCCGTGGGACCCCCCCCATTGATCATGATCACCTTATGGACCAGGTCTGGGTACTCGTGGGCGAGGAAGGTGCAGAAGGACACCCTGGGGGAGGACACAGAGGTGGTGGGAGTGGGGGCTGTGGCCAGAGCCTGGTTTACACCCCCTCACTTCAGCCGTGCTCCCCCTTTTTGGGCAGGGGAGCCCCGGGCAGAGCCCAGGCAGAGAGGTTGAGCCTTGAGGGTTCACTCCTGTGCAGACCAAAAATGAGGTGCTGGGACCCCCCCTGAGTGCTCAGCAGCCTGGATCAGCCTTGTCCTGATCTAATCCTGCCCAGGTAGCAGCCAGCCTTGGGCTCTGGCTTCTCTCTGCTTTCTTCCCTGCTTAGAATTCACCTAATTGACTTTCCCGGGTTTACTCTATTTATAGGTTCCAGCTTCCCTGCCTGAGGATGGGCTCTGGGATTAGCTGGACCCAGGGACACCCAGAGAGGATGTGGGAGATCAGAGCTGAGGGATCAACCCAGAACAGGAAACCCCCCACCCCCCCAACCCCTCCTCTGTTTCTCAGCCACCAAAGCACCGGGTTCGTTGGGATGTTTGGTGCCAAAGTGGGGGTGAATCCGTGCCCGGGGACCCCCCTAGCCCCTTACCCGTAGGAATGCCCTATCAGGATGTTCCTCTTCTTGGCATAACGCTTGAAAACAGCCCTCATGTCCTCTGCCAGGGCGTAGAAGGTGTAGGCAGCAGCAATCTGGGGAGCTGAGCTGCAGCCGTGACCGGCCAGGTCGGGAGCCACCACCTCGTAACCCAACTTGGTAAAAAAGTCCAACTGCTCCTTCCAGATATCCAGCGAGCCTCCCACCCCGTGGATGAAGAAGAGGACGACGTCTCGGTGCGTCCCTTTGCAGCTGGTGATCTGTTTCTTGCAGTCGATGTTGATGACTTTTTTGGGTTTGCGTTTCCGACGTTTGCCAGCGGGGGTCGGAACCGCAGCCCGGGACCCGCAACCCGGAGTCCCGGCAGGTCCCGGAGCCGGGCTTTGGGCAGCCAGCTCGGAAAGCTCCAGCTCCACGGTGCTGTTGGGTTCTCCCGAGGCGTTGTGACAGTGGAGGATCTCGGAGGGGACGGAATCCCCCAGGTTCTCGATCACCAGCTGCCCGTTGCGGTACACGGTGATTTTCCTTTTGCAATGCACCGTGCCCCGCTCCGGGCCCTCGGCTGGGGATTCCTCAGGTTCCGGAGGGGTTGGATGGTTGGGTGTGCTGTGTCTGATCCGGAGGATCCTCCCGGGTTTCACCTCCATGAAGCTGTAGCCGTTGCTGGCCTCAAGGCTGTCCAGGGGCCCCACGGCGTTGGTGGTTTTGCCCATCAGGCAGCAGAGGAAGCCATCGGTGATGCTGGTCAGCATTCTGGTCCCTGCAGGCAAGAAAGGGAGGGGAAAGGGGTGAGTAAAAAGCTCCGAGCACTCAGTGAGTGCTCCCTCCCCACATCCCCAGTCCAACACTAGGAGGCTGTGGCACTGTCCTTGCTGTCCCCAAGGCTCATTCCATGACATTTGTTCTTCCAGATGAGCTCAGGAGGAGGTCACAGACGTGGGGACCACCGAGCTTGGCCAAGGTAGGAGCAGATGCCAGGTAGGAAAGGTTGGTGACACCGGGAGCATCGGTGCTGGGACCAGAGTTTGATGCCATCCCAGAGGTGCAGAGGGGTCTGGGGAGGTCTCTGCCTCCCCTGGTTGGCAGCCTGAGCTGTGTTATTATTGATGAAGCCAAACTCAGTGAATTATTGATGCTGTTGGGCAGAGAGGGATGGAGCCAGAGCTGTGCAGAGGGGCTGGCACTGCAAGGGGCGACTTGGGCTGCAGGAACCAAGCCAGATCCCTGTGGGAGAGCTCTGCCTGCCCTTTTCCATGGATCTGATCCTTCTCTGTGCTTGGGGAAGCCAAGGCTGTGCCCTGCTCAGAGAGCCCACCACACCATGTGCTCCCAGGGATGCTCTGCTGGGAGCTTCTGGCTCGTGGCTTTCCCCAGTTCAAACCAGTCTGTGTGCTCCAGGGAACCCTTCCCTTGGCAAAGAGGGAGCAGCTTATCCGGGGAGCTGTGCCAACCCTTCGGCTTTGATCCTGAAGCCTTTGATCCTGGCCCTGCTCTGCTGGGGATAGTGGCCCCACAGCCACACAAGGCTCTGGGTGCTGGATTGTAAAGGGCTGGAAATGCAGCAAAGCTGGTGTTCGGGTGGTCCTGGTCCCCAAGGTGTCCCCAAGGTGGGACACAGCCTTCCCAGCTCTCTGCAGCTCGTTCCTGGCCTCCCGTTCCTCTCCTGGCCACCAGCACATCCGTGCGGGATGCGGCGGCACCGAGGGAGCCATCCAAGGGCAGGGAGCTGAGAAAGGAGAAACCAAATCCAGGTCCAAATGCTGGCAAGGGATCAATCCTCTCTGCTGAGCCTCAGGAGATGGGCACCAGCCTGGCTGGAGCCCTGGCTGGAAGGTGGAGGGAAGGTCAGGTCCATGGCTCCTGATGTGCTGGGGCTGCTCCTCCTCCCCCAGCTGGCAGTGTTGGTGGAAAATCCAGAGGGAAAGGAGAAAACCAGGCAGAGCCCCCAGGTTTGAAGTCCCCAGGAGCTCTGCCCCTGGCTGGGGAGGGTCACATCCTGCACCTGCCCTGGCTCTGGTTCCCTGAGACCTGGACTTGTTTCTGCCTCTGATCTCCATGTCCCAAGGTGCTAAGGGTCTCTGTGGGGCTTGGACACAACTTCTGGGCAGAGCTCCTCCAGGCTGCTGAACTTCTCAGGATGAACTCAATTTATCCCTCCACTTCCAGAACTGATTTTGCTCTGATTTGAGGCTCTGGCAGTCAGGAGCTCTGAGGACAGATCCAGGGGCTCAGGCTCAGGCCACCCACCAGCACCAGAAGGAGCCTGGATCCCTCTGCAAGAGCCAGGATGGGGTCAGGCTCCCCTTGGATGCACCCAGGTTGGAGCTGGGGCTCCAGGACAATCCCTGCAGCTGAGAAAGCTCCGGATGGATCCCGGCCATCCCAGTGGTGCTGTGCTCAGGAGGGAAGGGGGGGGGTTCAGCATCTCAATTCCATCTCAGACTCCATCTCGGGGGGGTTGGGAGGTGAAGCCCTGCCCGTCTCCCACCTCCCACCAGCCCCCTCCAAACCCCCCCCCCCTACAGCGTCTGCCAGAAAACATCAAGGGCAGCTCCTGCTGGAGGTGAAGAAAAGGCTGGAAATGGAACCAGATGGATGGGAAGAACTTTGCAAAGATGTTGGTTACCATGGTGATGAGCTGCATCTCCCCCCTCCTCCCTGCATCCCCTCCATCCCAGCTCCTTCCCACTGCTGCAGATTTCAGCACAGCTTATGTAAAGCAGAAGTTTGGGGGGGGGGGGAACCCCATGGGGGTCCCCAAGGCTGAGGGGGTGGCACAGGACTCGGGAAGTTGGATGGCATCAACCCCAAGCTGATACCCACATCCCAACCCCCCCAAAAATGAGGTTGTCCTGAAAAAACCTGCTCCCAGTGGAGAAGGGATGTTTGGGATTCCATGGGGAGTCCTCCAGCTTCACCCTCCCCACTGCCACCGGGAACAACCCAGGGCAAAAAACCCCAACAAACCCAAATAAACCCAAATAAACCCAAATAAACCCAACTTGGTGACCTACTTGGGGCTGCAAAGCCTCAGATTTTACACAGCTCGATGTCCCCGTGGCACAGCTGGGAAAAACCAGGATGAGATCCAAGGCGGCAGAGTGGAGAGCAGAAAGCTCCACGAGGATCCTGACAAAAAGCCATGTAGGGCTGACACAGAGCCCACGGGGGACACAGAGCCCACGGGGGACACAGAGCCCACGGGGGACACAGAGCCCACAGGGGACACAGAGCCCACGGGGGACACAGAGCCCACGGGGGACACAGAGCCCACAGGGGACACAGAGCCCCTGGGGGACACAGAGCCCACGGGGGACACAGAGCCCACGGGGGACACAGCAGGAGAGCCGAGAGTGGAGCACAAACCCCCCCTAAAAGCCCCCAAACCTCCCTGGAGCCTCGCGGGGAGCAGCAGGGATTGAACGGCTCCGAATTCCTTGGGAATGCCGGGAGGGAGGAGGTTGGGATGTGCTGCAGCCCGGATCCCACCCGATCTGTGGGATCGGGACCTGTCAGCTCTGCTCCCGTCCCCGCGGGGCTCACGGGTGACACACGACACGCGTGGGGAAGGGGAAAACATCCCTGTGTTTTTCCCAGCTTCCCTTGGACACTCATTCCCGGGGAAACCGCAGCACCCGGGATGTTGGAGCTCCCGGCATGCAGGGAAATAAAATAAAATAAAATAAAATAAAATAAAATAAAATAAAATAAATCTCCACGCTGCTTTGTTTTAATCCCGTAAAACAAAATCCCCGCAGGAAGATGGGAAAAAAAACCTCTCAGGGGGTGGGAAACACCTGGATTTATCCCTTCGATCTGGCTCCCTCCCCTCCTGACACCATGGGAATGGTTTTTTTCGGGAATCAGTCAGCAGGAAGGGGTTTTGGGGGTTTCTGGGGGTTTTGGGGTTTTTTTGTTTTTTTTTTTCTCGCTGGTACAAAGAGCAAAGCACGGAGGCTCCTCGGGCTGCGTTTTCCCCGAGGGGAAGCGAAATCCTCCCCAAGGGGTTTCCTTCCCGATCCCATCATTTTGGGAGACGCCAAACTGCTGGGAATTAAACGTGATCAGCCAAAAAAAACCCCAAAAAACCTGCACGGCGGGGCCGGAGGGGGGGGCGAGACATGGGGTGTGCTGGAGGCAGCTGGGAAGGGAAAAATGAAATGAAATAAAATGAAATGAAATGAAGTGAAATGAAAATAAAGTAAAAACAAATAAAATAAATTAAATAAAAATAAAATAAAATAAAGTAAAATAAAATAAAATAAAGTAAAATAAAATAAAAACAAATAAAAGAAAATAAAGACAAATAAAATAAAATAAAATAAAGACCTTTTCTTCCTCAGAAAATAATAAAAAAAACGACTTTACAAACCAAAAGATTATGCAATGCCCAGAGAGGAGTTAACCTGGGTCTGACCTCCCAAATCCTTCTTAAACCCCACGCCCCTTTTTTTTTTTTTTTTTTTTTTCCCTTCCTCCTCCTTCATTTCCCAAAGCGCTCAGAATTCCAAAGGGATGGCGGTCGGGAAGGGAAGGTTGGATTCCTCTGGTGGGAAAAACCATTGGGAGAGAAGGAGGAGAAAGCAGCAAAAATAAACCAGAGAAATAAATAACAACTAAATCCTGCAGAAATCCTTCCCCTTGCTCCGGGCAGGTGCTCCCTGGGTTTCCCACCGAAAACCCAAAGGGATCGGGGAGGCAGGAGAGGAGGAGCAGCTCCTGGGGCAGAGCCAGCGATGGTTTCTGCCATTGCATCACGAGCGGAACCATTCCTGAACCATTCCTGAAGTTTTTTCATTCCCCCTTGTCAGGTTTTTGATTCCCCCCCTTCCCCCCCCCTCGATCCGGGGCTGAAGAACACGGAATTATTTCATCCCAAATCGCTGCCAAGGGATGGGGTCCCCTTCTCCCTCCCCTTTCCCACCCTGTGTAACACCTTTCAGATCCCTTCTGAAAAAAAAAATTAATATATATATAAATAATAATTAAAAAAAAAAACCAAAAAAACCTACACACATACCAAAAAAACCCCACAAAAACCCGCAACCCCAAAAATGAATAAAAAAAAAACCAAACAAAAAAACCCCCAGACCCAAATCCCCCAATTTTTTTGGCCATTTCTCCCCCTGCCCCCCCTCCAAGGCACCTTCGTCCACGCGGGTTTTTGCCCCCCCAAAAATGGGGAGGGGGTTTTGGGGGATGCTCACCTCATTTATCGATGCTCGGGAGGTGGAGATGGCAAAGGCAAGGCGGAAATTTCCCAAAAAAAAGAAAAAAGAAAAAAAAAAAAGATGGGGGAGAGGAGCGGTGCGGGAGCTGTGCGGGCTGCTCGGCTTCCCACCTCCTCCGATTACATCTTTTTGGGTTTTTTTCTTTGGGGGGGGGTTTATCTGCCGGGGGAAGGATGGGGGGATCCCTTCAGCTCAGCTCAGCCGCTCTGCAGCCCCCCAGGTTTCTCCTTGCCCCTTCTCCCCATCGCAGCGCTTTGGGGGTGCTGTTTGTCCTTGTCGCCTGCAGCCATAGGAAGCCCCTAAATCCCTCCTAAGGAGGAGGGCTCTGGGCGTGACAGACACTGGAAGCCGCCACTCAGGAGCCCAAGCATTCGCCCTGGATTTTTGCCCCTTTTTCCAGAGGGTGATTTACCCGTTTCCCTTTTTTTTTTTTTTTTTTTTTTCCCGTTTTTTTCCCCATCCCAGGAGCCACGAGTGGGGAAGGATGGGGATGGGGGGGGGGGGGTGGGTGGGAAGGGAGGACCAAACAGCAACACGGGAATGTCTCGGGTTTGTTGTTGGCTTTTTATAATGATGATTAATTATTTATTATTGATTTATTTATTCATTATTTATTGACTGATCGATTTATTTGGCAGTCGGGGGGGGCTGCAGTCCCGACTTCTGCTGGGAACACCCCAAACCACCACCTCCTCCTTCCCCTCCTCCTCCTCCTCCTCCTGGCACCATTTTGGGGAGAAAAGCAGCGAGGTGAGGACATCACCCCCCTGGGGTGGGGCCTGGGCCTCTCCCCCCAAGAGCGACCCCAATGCTGCCAGCACAACCCCCTGGCTAGGAATGCCCCATTCCGGGACAAAAATGCCCCGTTCCGGGCAGATTTTCCTCTCTTTTCGCTTTGTAACAGGGACGAACCCCCCCACCCCCCCCCCCAGCGATCCCAGGCCTAGAAGGTGAGGCCCAGGCCGGCTCCTTGCTGCCGTCGCCATGGTAACGGCGCGGCGGGCCGGGAACTACAACTCCCATCAGCCTTGGCGTCAGGCGAGGGGGGGGAGCAGCCAATAGGAGGCGGCGTTGCTGCCGGAGGGAAAATGGCGGCGCTGGGGCGGCTGTGGCCGCGGGTGTTCGGCTGCGGGTAAGGGGGGAGGCGGGCGGGGGGGCTGGTACCGCCGGGTTGGCTTTTTCCTCACTATTTGTGTTATTATTTTTCCCTTTTCCCCCAGATTTTTCCTCTCCCCGCCGCCCCGCCCCGCTCTAGGCCGCCGCTTCCCTTTCGACCCTTCCGGTGCCGGTTCGGTGCCGGGGTCACCCTGGGCCCTCCCGCAGGTCCGCAGCAGAACCCGGGGGAACGAGTACCAACCCAACAACCGCAAACGCAAACGGACCCACGGCTGGATCCGCCGGATCAGCACCCCCGGCGGCGTGGCCGTCATCCTCCGGAGGATGCTGAAGGGAAGGAAGTCCCTGACCCACTGAAGGTTCTGCCGAACCGGGCCCGGAACCGCCGGGACAAAAAGCAGGGGTTCGGTTGTCCCCGGCACCGAGGGGTTGGGTGTTTCAATAAGGGAGATTTTCCGTGTTTTCTGTGCCTGCTTCAAAGATAAAAGCTGCGGGGACACCGAAGCTTCGGTTTCCTGCGCTAAGAAACCCTAAAATTCGGTTTTTTATGTGGTGACCAAAGGCAGGACAAGGGGGGGACACCTGGGGCACAGGACAAGGGGGGGACACCTGGGGCACAGGACAAGGGGGACACCTGGGGCACAGGACAAGGGGGACACCTGGGGCACAGGACAAGGGGGGACACCTGGGGCACAGGACAAGGTGGACACCTGGGGCACAGGACAAGGGGGGGACACCTGGGGCACAGGACAAGGGGACACCTGGGGCACAGGACAAGGGGGGGACACCTGGGGCACAGGACAAGGGGGACACCTGGGGCACAGGACAAAGGGTGGCACTTGGGGCACAGGACAAAGGGTGGCACTTGGGGCACAGGACAAGGGGTGGCACCTGGGGCACAGGACAAGGGGGACACCTGGGGCACAGGAGGTTCTGGGTCAGCATAACATTATTTTTTTTTCATCCCGAGGTGACCAAACCCTCCTGGGACAAGTGGCCCAAGGAGGTTCTGGAGTCTGGAGGGTTCCAACACCCCCCTGGAGGGTTTCTGGGTGCCCCACACTGGGGTGGTTTGGGCTCCCGTGGTCCCTGGGACCCTCCCCGTGATTTCTGGGCAGGCGGGAGCAGGGAATGAGGGAATTGTAATGAACTAAACCAGGACACCACAACCTCTGCCCACACTGCCTCTCCCCGAGGTGCCTCAGGACCGGGTTCCTGCTTCCCGGCTGCAGCCCTGGGCTGGGGAAGGGATGGAGGAGAGGAAGCGCTTCCTCTTGGCCGCTCTCCTCCCCGCGCTGCTCATTAAGTGCCTCCTAATTAGCGCCTGGGAGGCTAATGGCGCACGGACTACAACTCCCGGCGTGCCCCGCGGCGGCCGCTACATCCGGGTCCCCGCTCCCTCCCCCCCTCCCTTTTCTCCTCTGGGCATTTCCTGCCTCAACCGAACCCTACGCAGCTCAGCGCTGCCGTGAGTGACTGGCGCGGTGTCCAATAGGAAGCGACAAGCGGGCGGCGCCGGCCAATAGGAAAGCGCGGGGCGGGCGGTGGCGGCAGTGGGCGGGCTGAGGCGCGGCGGCTCCTCAGGGCGGGCGGCGGCGAAGATGGTAGGAGCGGTGCTACCCCCCCTTCCTCCTTACACCCCCGAAATGGCGGCGGTTCCGACCCGGTTCGGCCTGGCCAGAGCTCCCCGGGGGGTTCTGCTGCTGGATGGGGCAGTGAGGCGCGGCCAACGGGGACCCACGGCCGCCTCCGGCCCTGCAGGGCCCCACAGGCGTCCCCGCCCCGGGGCCTGGGTGGAGGTGGGGGGGGGGGGAGGGCGAGGATCCCCCGGTTGAATCGGGGGGGGGTTGGGGGTGGGTGAGGATTTTGGGGTGCGGGGGTTGTTCAGCATCTTAAGATAGGGGGGTGCCGATCCCCTGGGGGTGGAGGAGGAGGAGGAGGAGGTGGGTTCGGGGCACCCTGAGCTGGGCCTGCATCCCTTTGGCGGGGGTGGGGGGGGAAGGGGAGGGTTCCCCCGTTTTGTGGGGGTGTTTCAGGGCTGTTCCCCGCCGTGCTGGAGGGGGAGACCCCCGGGGGTCTTCCCCACCCTTAGGGCTGGGGTAGTGCCGGGCTGGGGGGTTTAATGCTCGGCTCCCCCCTCCCCCTCTAAGGCTGAGGAGCTGGAGGGGGGAATGGGAGCAGCCCTGAGGTGCCCAGAGCTTGGGGTTGCTCAGTCCTTGCTGTGCCCCCTCAGCAGTGACAGAGCCTGGGTGGCAGCTGTCACAGCCACTCCCAACCTCCCTTATTAATGAATAAGAGGAATTTTTGGAGGAAGAGGCTTTTCCTTCTGCCCCTCAGTCACCAAGGGACGAGCAGGGAGGTCCCAGAGCCCTCTCGGGGTATTCCCAGAGCTGTGTTTGGGGTTTTCCTCCAGCCCACAGCCTCCTGCACCCTGCTGGGGCAGAGCCCAGGTGCTGGGCCTCGTGGTGCTGAGCCTTGTGACCCCAGTTCCTTCCTAAAGCTGAGAATGGGAGGGCTCGACGTGGCCTCTGGGGCTTTTTTGTCCCCCCCCTTTCTGCCTTCAGATGAGGGCTGGCACCATCCTAGGAAGCTGAGCACCCCATGGGAGCAGTGGCTGCCTCTCAGCATCACTCCCCAAGTCACAGAAGGAACCATGATGCTCTCTGAGGCTGCATAATTGTTTTGTTGGGTTTGTTTGGGTTTTTTTTTTTTTGGGGGGGGGGGTGAGGGGGTTGCTTTTCCTGAAAGCAGACAAGTCATCTGCTTGGTTTGAGTGCTGTTTTGGTTTTTGTTTTTTTCCCCTTCCAGACAGGAGGCTCCAGGCTGGCTTGGCCAGGGTGCTCTTTCCATGGTTAAAGAGTGGCAGGAGGCAGTGGGAGGGTGGGGGGAGGTTTTTTTTTTTAGGGGGGGTGAGGCTGTGACTGAGGTTTGCAAACACAGCCCCAACCTCCTGGGGCTGCCTTGGAGTCTTGGCTCCTTTTCAGCCTCCAGGGATAAGGCTTTGGGTAATCCCCTCCCCTGGGGAAGTGGCTTTGGTGCTTTCCTGAGGTGGTGGCAGCAGAAATTTTCGGGGGGAAGGGGGAGTTTTGGGGCAACTGCTGTCCCCAGAGCAGGAAAAGTGGTGGCCAAGAGCTGGGGACCACTGGTGGTGTCACCTGAGCAGAGGAACTTCCCTCCTTCCCACTTGGCTGCTTTGTATCCCCCTTCCAGTTGAAATTTGGGGAAATTTGGGGCTCTACATGAAAACCAATCCAGTCCCTGGCTGCCTCTGTCTGGATTGGGCTGGGTCACTTTGTCATAAAAAAACAAACAAACAAACCAAAACCTGATGGGATGCTTTGAAAAACCTAAGGGGGTGTTTTTAAGGCCTCCTGAACAGGGCAGTGTAATTCCCAGTTCTGAAATCCAGGGATATGTGGATGAAAAGTGAGCTCAGCCAGGATCCAGGCGTTTCCCAGGGATGGATTTTTCCCTGGAAAACTCTGCAGGGAAATTGTGTTGGTCCCATGGGGAGGGGTAGGACAGAAAAGAACAATTTAAACTCCCAGGCCAGTGTTTTTAAGCAAGATGGAGTTCTAAAAACCAGGGGGAAAAGGGGAAAAGGAGATTTTGGGGTAAAATTCTTGTTAAGAAATGTGAAGAGAATTTGCCTTCCAGCCTGGCAGTTTGGGGGCAGCATTGGCTCTTGGTTTGTTGCTTCTCAGACTGAAATTAAGGATTTTCTCCTCTCCTTTTCAAACTCCTCATGCCAAAGGTGATGTGTAGCCATTTCCCCTTACTTTTAAAGGACCTGTGGGGTATTTTCCTTTGGCTCTGCCACCCCAACCAACTTCTGAGCTCTTTTCTCCTCCTAATATTCCTCCTTGGGCACTTTAGGGAGGGAAACTCCTCTTCCATGCTGCTACAGCTTCATGATTTAGCCAAAAACTTTGCTGCCCTGTGCAGCCAGCAGTTTGATTCTGCTCTGACCCCTTCCATCCAAACTTGGGGTGATTATTTTTGGCATTAAACTTGGGATTATTATTATTATTATTGGCATTGAATTTGGGATTATTATTATTACTGGCATTATTATTATTATTATTTTGACTGTCCTGGTGGCCTTGCCATGTGCTACACAAAAAAAAAAAAAAAGCTGGGCCAGGCTGAGAAGTGTTGCCAGGAGGATTCTTCTTGCTCTGTGGAACCAGCCCTTGGTTTGGGCCAAAAAACCAGGGAAATGGGGAAGGGAAAGAGCAGGAAGGTTGAGGTGGGATCTGAGGCCTTGGTTGGGGTGGACCAAGAGTTTCTGGTGTGGGGAATTCTCTGCTCATCAGGGTTGGGCTCAGACCCCCTCACCCTGGGGACACTCACCTCTTTTTATGCCCCAAAGAGGTTTCATTAGGCAATTTCCTAACTGAATTAATGAATTAATGAACTTCTGGGGGGTCGAGAGGCTGAGGGGGAGGGGGGGATGTGTCCCAACTGACCAGGAGAGTGTTGGAGTCCTGGCAGCAGCCCTGGAGCTGAAGGACCTGAGCATCTCCTTTAAGAATCATCCCCAAGGAACCAGAAAATCCCTTTTTTCCCTCCCTCACCTCTTTCTTTCTTGCCATTTGTCTCTTTTTAGGCTGATTTTTTGAAAGGTTTACCAGTCTACAACAAAAGCAACTTCAGCAGATTCCATGCAGACTCTGTATGTAAAGCATCAGTAAGTGCTGCCACCTCCTGGGGAATATTTTTTTTTGGGGATGGGGAGGGAATACCCCAAAGGGTGCTGGAGGGCAAGAAAATCAGTCTCGTTCTGAATAAAAGCAGGCTGGGCCCATCAGGAGTTGAGCTTGGGAGGGAAACACTTCTGTTGGGTGGTGAGGAGTTTGTCCTCCCAGCTTCCACCCTCTGCTCCTGGCTTTACATTAATGCCCCAAAAACATCCAAATATTCTTTTTTTTATTATTTTCCCCATAGATATATCTTTTAAGCAGCTGCAGTGTCGTGCCACAGGGCAGCACATGAGTTTGCAGCCTGTGTTGATGAGGGGCTTTTGCTTGCTTGGGCTTTTTTTTTGCCACTCTGTGGTGTAACTCTTCACTTCTCCCACAGAACAGACGACCCTCTGTTTATCTTCCCACCAGAGAGTACCCATCTGAACAAAGTAAGTCTGCCCTGCTCAACTTGAGCCTTTTCCTGACTTTCTGCTGCTAAAAATCTGCTCTGCACCTCATCTCAGCCAGGCAGAAAGGGACCTGGGAGAGTCTGGATTGCCAGGAGGGTGACCATGAGCCAGCAGTGTGCCCAGGTGGCCAAGAAGGCCAATGGCATCCTGGGCTGGCTCAGGAACAGCGTGGCCAGCAGGTCCAGGGAAGGGATTCTGCCCCTGTGCTCAGCTCTGGGGAGGCCACAGCTTGAGTCCTGTGTCCAGTTCTGGGGCCCCTCAGCTCAGGAAGGAGATTGAGGTGCTGGAGCAGGTCCAGAGAAGAGCAAGGAGGCTGTGAAGGGATCCAGCAGAATTCCTGTGAGGAAGGGCTGAGGGAGCTGGGGGTGTTGAGGCTGGAGAAGAGGAGGCTCAGGGGAGACCTCATCACTCTCTCCAACTCCCTGAAAGGAGGTTGGAGCCAGGGGGGGGTTGGGCTCTTTTCCCAGGCAACTCTCAGCAAGACAAGAGGGCAGGGTCTCAAGTTGTGCCAGGGGAGGTTTAGGTTGGAGATGAGAAAGAATTTCTTTCTGGAGAGGGTGATCAGGCATTGGAATGGGCTGCCCAGGGAAGTAGTGGATTCTCCGTGTCTGGAGATCTTTCCAAAGAGCCTGGATGTGGCACTGAGTGCCATGGGCTGGGAACCACGGGGGGAGTGGATCAAGGGTTGGACTTGATGATCTGTGAGTTCCCTTCCAACCCAGCCCATTCTATGATTCTGTGATTCCTCTGCCTCAGCCTTCAGCTCAGGTGACACTGCTGAGCTGTCACCCTGCTGGCTGGCTGCTGCTTGGGTTTTGGTGCTTTTCTCCTGTCTTTTTTTTTCTTTCTTTTTCAGAAGGCCCATGCTTGGTGTGTGATGTAATGTAGAAATTATTCAAATGTCTTCTTTAAAATGACCTCAGTGTTTTTCTCTCTCTTTTTTCCTTTTTTCCCCCTGGCAGTCATAGTAACAGAAAAGACAAATATTCTTTTGCGTTATTTACATCAGCAGTGGGACAAAAAGGTACAGTCCTGTTTTCTGAATGTTATCATCTGCTTAAAATTGTTTTGTCTTGATTTCCTGACCCCAACCAAAATATTGACTTAATATTCATTAAGAGAAAGTGATCCAGTCCTTGTGATCCACACTCCAGGGCAAAGAGGAGGCACAGCTCTGCTTTTCAAAAGCTATTTTATTGTTTTCCTTCCAGCCTGCAGGACATGAACTCAGTGTTTAGTCTAGAAGGTAGGAAGCTGCAGTTCCTATCTCCTGCACTTTTCCTTTGTGACCTTGGCAAATGGGTCTCCCTGTGCCTCAGTTTCTCTGTTCCAGCCAGGGTAAAGCTCTTCTCACCTCCCAGGGCAGTTGGGAGAAACCTCCTGAGGTTGTGTGAGTGCCTCGGGTGGAAAAGCAGAGCTGTCCCTTGAGGAACACCCAGAGCTGGAACTGGAGGTGTGGAAACCTGGGGTGGGAGGACTCAGAAGAAGGTGAGGGCTTTTAGGGAGTGAGGATGTGGAAGCAGTGAGTGGGATTGTGGCCAGAGGCTGCTGGAGAAGGAAAATCACCAGGAATTTTGAGGCTGAAAAGAGTTTTTGTACCTGACAGAGCTTGGGGGGAGTTTAAAGTTCACTCAGAGCAGTGGGAAAGAGGATGTTGCTTTTGTTTTTTTTCTTGGTTGGTTGGTTGAGATCTGTAGATAGCAGGTGCTGAGATCAGTGGTGGTTTAGTCCCACCCACAGATCTGAAGGACAAAACTTTGAGTTTTGGTTAAACCCTCCCCAATCCTACTCCCAGCCTTGGCCCTTGGGTCCCTGCAGCACTTTGTTCCAGGCAGGGACTCTGGGGGCAGAAACTTAAGCAAAAAGTGAAGCAAACCCTTGTTCTCCTGACACCAGGAGCTCCCACCAGAAGCTGAGGTTTTGGGGGAATTTCACTCTGGTTTTCTCTGTCCCAGCAGAATGCAGCAAAGAAGAGAGATCAGGAGCAAGTGGAAATAGAAGGTGAGAACTCAGCACCACCCCGGAAAATCGCTCGGACAGACAGCCAGGACATGAACGAGGACACTTAGACTCTTGGCTTTCTCCTCTCCTACCTTGCAGGCACTTCTTGTTTTGTCTCAAAAGTGTGTAAATTTTTTGCCCCCATCTCTCACCCCTCCACTCTGCAGCCCAAACCACTTCTGACTTCATAGGAGCCAATGTATTTATTTTTTTTTTGGTTGGTTGTTTTTTTTTCCTCTCCATTCTTTTTTTTTTATTTATGCTACTGAGCAGTGGTGGAACAGTCCAATCAGTGATGTAGAATAACCTTAGTTCCTCCTTTCTACAAAAAAAAAATACACACTGTCACTTTCACAGGTTTTGTTGAATCTGTTACCAAATTTATGATTTATGGGAGATTATTAATTATGCCAGATTTCTGGGAGCCTGGGTGGGAGATGTGGGCTACAGCAGAGCCCTGCAGTGGGGCAGGCTTTGCCACTTGTCATCTTACACCTGGTTAACTCTTTTTGGGGTTTTTTTGGGTTTTTTTTTTGGATGTGCTCCACAGTTTGGAGCTCCACTGTTTGTGGTTTTTTTTTTCCCAATATTCTGAAACTGGTACCATATTTAAAAACCCCCAAATAATGGAAAAAAACCCCAAAACCCCAACCCCTGGGTGTCATTTAGGGGGTTACCTTGATCTTAGCAACCACTTTGTCACCTCCCCCTCCCAGTTGTGTTCTCACCCATCCCATCTGCATCCCTGGGGATGGAGAACTCCAGGGAAAACTCTTCCCTTGCTCTTCACATTCTCACTGCCTCTTGCTTTTGAGTGGACTTCCAACTTCTCCGTGGGAATCAGAGGATCCTCTTCTCCTCCTCTTGTCAGTGGCTGATGGGATGGAGCTGGGATGGCTGGAGGAAGCCTGGAGCCCCTCAGCAGATGGATCCCTGCCCCCCCCTGCCCCCAGGTGCTGAAAAACGGGAATCTTCTGTGTGGAATGGAGCCCAGGGCTTGGAGATGATCCCAATCTGAGCTTCCATGGTCTCTGCTGAAGACCAATCCCCTTTGGACTGGGAGAGTTCAGTGCCTCTTGCCCTTCACCAGCTCTTCAGTGGAGACCCCCAGAGCCCCCAGGAGGGGTTGGATGCAGAGACTGAAAGGAGAGGAAGCCCTGAGGGGCTGCAGAGGGGTGGCTTAGTCATGATGTTCTGTCTGCTTTCCATTAGGAGCTGACTTCACACTGTGCTAGTTAAAATCGTTGCATTTAGAGCTGTGGATTTGTTGTTTGGGGTTTTTTTTTCTTTTTTTTTCTTTAATTAATTTTTTTGCCTCCTTCACAAATCCCAAACCCCAAGAAATGGCACGGGCGTTGCTCAAGAGAGCTCCTGGACGAGCCTCGTGGTGGCCACCAGCTTTGAGGGTTTCTGCCATCCCTTTCCCCATGGTGTCTTCAGCTTTTTGGGGCTGAAGGGAGCGAAGGAAACAAAAAGAGAAAGGAGACAAAACTTTTCCTCACCACCTTTTGCTGGAAGGCAAAACCTCGGGAAGAGCCAGGCCAGGACTCACCTTGCCAAGCACCCGGAGACGGCGGCTTGAACACCAAGTGCTCCAACACCAAAAACATTGGATCTGCCTCCAGGAAACAACAAAAACCAAACAACAGCACCCCGTTTTTTTCCCCCAACTTACCAGAATGCTGTCAAAAATGCCAACTGTGTTGGTGAGGATGAAACCCTGGGGGGTTTTGGGTGATCTGGTGACGCCGAGGATTCGAGCGCGCGCCGTGGGCTGGAGGTGCCCCCGGTGCATCCAGCCTGGTGGGGAGCAGCTGGAGAAACCTTTTGAAGAGCTGTGAGGTCCCAGAAGAGGAAGGAGCTGTGGGAAGCTGTGACCAATGTGTGTGTTGAGCAGAGCTGGGGAGCTGCAGCCTTGCAGTGATGTTTTGTGCTTTTTTTCACGTTGTATGATGCTGTGTAATCCCCAGCAAGGGCTGAGCTTTGCTGACTTCTCTGCTAGCCAGAGCCTTGTACTATTAAAGAGAGCTGGCAGCTCCTTCCCCTTGTAAACCCCTGTCTTTTGTCTTTTTAAACAACAACAACAAGAAAATCTTGGGTTTTTTTCTTTTTTTTGGAAGCCTCAGAGATGGTTCAGGTGTTCTTGAGGAGGTGAAAGGAAGTTGCCTTTTTCAGGTAGTTTGGAACAAGTCCAAGGGACGTGGCACTGAGTGGTTGGTTTTGCTTTGGTGGCCCTGGATGAGGATTTAATGCTCACAAGTGAGTCTATCTGCATCCCATCTGATCAAAAATGAGCAATCCCATCCTTCCTCCTTCCTTCTCCAACTCTTCCCACACTGCTGCTGCCTCGGGAATGTTCTCCTCCACCTCCTGCACTCTGATCCTCTCTTGTCTCTTTAAGACATGGTAAGTGTGTCAGCTTTCAGCCTTGCCTGGAGGATGAGATTTGCCTAACTGTGACTTTCTGGTGCCTTAGTGCATTGAAAACATCAACAAAAATGTTTAAAAAAAAAAAACCCAACCAAACCCCAAGCCCTGGGTTTGCTGTCTGTAACACCGAGCTCCTCTGACTTCCAACTCTTGTTACAAAAGTGACTGAGTGACCCTCAGGGTTTTTTGTTTGGTTTTTTTTTGTACCTCTCTGCCTGGTATTTCTATTGTTTCTCTTACCACTGTATACTACAGCTTTGGGTTTTTCTAATGAAAACTTGAGCTATTTGTCAGAGGTGAGAACTTGGAGGGGGTTTCAGCCTTTGCTCCGAGGTCGGAACAGCAGAAATCTGTCTTGATGCCCTGAGTCCACCTGGGAGCAGCCCCTTCCAGAGGGTTGTCCTGTTGTGAAACAGCTGGAGCTTGTGCCTGCTGTGAGCAGTTAGATAGAGGAATATTTAAATATTAGAACAAGAAAATTAGAATATTACCAAGTCAGGCACTGCCTTTTTCTAACACAAAACCAGTGCCTGGTCTGCAGGGGAACTCAAATATGGGGTTGGGTTAATGCTTGATATGGAGCATCACTTGGTAATTTTTTTTTTTTAGAGGAGGAATTGTTCAAAATACTTGTGGAAGAGTTTAGGGAGGGAAATATGGAAAAAAAGAGTAAACTTGACCAAGTTTTTTCAGTTCACAGGTAACGTGTCCAGCCAGCAGAGCCTCTCTGGGTGTGTTTGTGTTGATGGCAACTCCTGGAGTTTGCAGGGTGGTTTGGTTTTGTTCCAGTGTGTCCAGTCAGGTAACCTTGGCCCCTCCAGCCTCTCCAAGGTGTTTCCTCTTTCTGGCCTTGGGAGTTATTTTCAGGTCCCTCAGCTCCACCTCCAGCCTCGGAGCAGGGGGTTGAGATCTCCCAGGATTTTTTTTCCAACCTGGGAAATGCAGAACCTGGCTGGAAGGTCTTGAGAAGCTGGGCAGGACTCTTAGCAAAGCTGCTGGGTGTTCACAAAAAGTGTTTTTTCCAAGTTCTGCTCCAGAGAACAGGGAGAGGCAGGAGGGATCCCATCAGATCTGAAAACTTCAGCTCTTTCCCAGCAGAGTATTTGAGGTGAGCAGAAGTTTTTAGACGTTTCCCACGAAGCTGCATTTACAGTCTAAGAGGATGAGACTTAGAATCATTTAGGTAGGAAAATCTGATTTTTCCTTTTTAAATAGACTGAATTTTCTCAGCCTTGCCAAAGGGGGTAGCACCCACCAGCTGGGTGCTGCTGCTGAGCCAGGTTCTGCTGGGTCCAAGGAGCACCCTGGGGCATCTGCTGAGCCCCCACGTGTGGCCTGGGGTGGGGAAGGCTGAAATTTGGAGGAGAATTGGCTGGAAAATGGGTTTCCTTCCCTCTCCAGCCCATGCCTTATGCAGCAGGTCAGTTCTGGGGGGGTTGGGCTGTTTCCTCAGAGGGAAGTTTTCAAGGTGCTGGATGCCAAGCTTAAAATGTTGACTCTTTACCAAGTACTTACAACTTGAAAACTTCTTTTTCTTTTTGTGAGCTCCTTGACACTGGCCTTAAGGGCAAAGATAGAGCAGGAATCTGGGATTTTTTCTAACACTGCAGCTCTCAGCTGTCACCACTTCCTTGCATGTTTGTTGGCTGTATTTTTCAAGGTGTTTTTTGGTTGTTTTTTTTTTTAAAGATTGTATATCCACACTTGGAAAACTTGGTTTTCCTGGATTAATGAGGTCAGGCTGGCAGCAGAGGAATTGTGCAGCACACTGACCATGACCAGAGGGGCTCCAGCTCATCTCTCCTTCTGTTTCCTATTTTTTTTAATTATTTTATTTTTTGTGAAGTGTAACAGAGCTCATCCCAAAACCCATGTGCTGAGTTATATCTTCTATTTTAAAACAAATGTGTCATCTCCAGAGCTCCGTGGCAGGGAGGAGAGGTAGGACTCCTGGCACCTTTTTTTTTTTTAAATTTATTTTATTTTTTTTTTTAACTCCTGGGAGAAATCAAAACATCTTGTAGAGATTGCAAAAGCAGAACTTAGCCTGCAGGGAGGGAGAGCTTTGGAGCTGAAACAAAGGAATGGAATTCCAGCTTTCAAGTTAGCACTGAAGTTCTGGTTTTAAAGGCAAAAAATTCCACTTTGTCCCCAAATCCTCTCCCCCACAACTGCTTCTCCCTCCTCCTCTCAGCACCCCCAACCCCAGCCTTGAGCTCCTCTTCCTTCCAACTTCTCTTTGCCACTTGAATTTTCCTCTTTTGCAGAAATTTGGGCTGCTGGGGCAGGGAGAAGGGGGGGGGTTGTTTGGGGTTCTTTTTTTCCCTCCCTCCCCCCCAAAAAAAAGTATTTTTGGCAGGAGGGCTGCCCTGCTGGAGAGACTGTAAATACCCTGTCAGGTGAATGCCATGGCCATGGGATTTATTTTTTATTTTTATTTTTTTTGGTTGTTTTTTTGGCATTTCTTTGGAAACTCTTCCATGTTTGATACTGTGGAAAATAAATTTGCAGAATTTAGAGGATTTTCAGAACTTTCTTTGTTCTTCCTCCCCTACCTCTGACACCTCCTTGGCACCGAGCAGCACCTGGGGGCAGAGGGCTCTGAAGGGTGACACTGTCCCCAAATGTCCCTTTCCACCTTCCCCCAAGGGACAGGAGACCTCGAGCCTCATCCCCTGAACCCCCAAACCCCAATAATTCCAACTACACCTCGGGCTTGTTGAAATAGATTATTATTTTTTTTTTTTAATTCTTCTTATTTTTATTGCATTTCTGCAGGTTTTACAAAAATATGACAAAATAAATTAAAAAGAAATAAATAACCCCCTTCATCCCTCTTGAATTCCTGAAGAAACAGAACACAGCAAAGGGAAAAAGACCAAACCAAGGTAGCTCCTTCCTCATCTCAGAGACACCTGGGGGGGTGGCTGCTTGCAGAAATCATTTTTGTAGAGAAATGCTTAAAAACAGCCTGGGCTGGGGGGGTCTGAGCAGCAGGAGACACCTCCCCCCCTCTGCCCTTCCCCTCTGGCAGGTCAGGAGGAGATGGGAGCAGAGAGGAGGGAGAAATGGGAGGAGAAAAAATTCCCTTTAGGAGCAGAACGGGGAAGAGATGAGAGGTTGGCCCCGAGATGAAATTAAATGGAAAAGAGGGATCTGCCCCCCCTGCCAGCACCCAGCACCCTGACAGCACCCTGGGACCCCCAGGGGCAGTGGGGGGGGGGGTGACCCAGCCCCCCCCCTCATTTTTTTGCCCTCTTCTTGCTGCTGCTGCTCCAGGCTCTGGTTCTGGTTCTCCTTCCCCTTGGATTTGCCCCAGGAGGAAGGGGAGGAGGGGGCACCTGGGGGTCCTGAGGGGGTGGGGGGGACACAGTAAAGTTTGGGGATCTTGTTCCCCCTCCCCCTGGGGGTGAGGGGTCCTGGAGAGCAGCCTTGGAGCCCCCCACCCAGGGGGGCTGAAGCCTTCACCTTCTCCTGCCCTTATTGCTCTGTAAAAATGGCTTAATTCAGACAAAAAAAAAAAAAGAATTAATAATATAAAAAATAATTACACGATGTCTGGAAAGAGCTGGAGGAGGGGGGGGCAACCTGACATTTTCTGGGGAGAAAGTCGGGGACGTGGCCCCTGCCTGGGCCAGGCACAGTGATGGGGCAGCCCCCCCCCCCCCCCCTTTTCCCCTTGTAGCCCCCTCCCCAGCTTCCTTTGGAAATGTTTGGTGGGCAGAGAGCAGAGCTGGGGGGCAGGGGCAGGGCCGGGTGTCACCCCCACCCTGTCCCGTCCCCCCCCCCCGAAGCAAAGCAGCACCCAAGCTGCAAGAAGCCCCCTCCCCGCAGCCCCCTCCCCACGGGGCTGCTAAAGCACAGAGGAGCCCCGGCCATGGCCAAAACCTTCCCCCCCCGGCCCCCCCCGGCAGAAGCGAAGCTGCTCCCACCCCCCAACCCGCCCCCCCCAGCCCCAAATCCTTCTCCAGGTCCGTGTGTGAGCGTCTTATTGCAAAATAATTCCAAAAATCCAGCGGGGAGGGGCCGGGCCGGGCCCCTCCCGGCGGTGCCACCTCCTCCTCCGCTGGCAGATGAAGAAGGGGACGCGGTCGCTCTCGCGTTGGGGTTTGCTCTGGGGTTTTTTTGGGGTTTTTTTTTAGTGCAAGAACTGCTGCCCATGCTCTGGGGGGTCCAGGCGGCTGGCACCGACCCCCAGCTTCTCTCCTGGATCTCCGGGCTTTGGGGCAGGAAAAGGTCCCGGTGCTGGGATGGAAAATCCAGGGGGATTTTTTGTTGTTCTTCCATCCCGGTGCTGGGATGGATCCAAGTGGGACGGGGACAGGACAGGACACGGGTGACACCCCGGGTGATGGCTCTCGGGCTGTAGGCACGGGTGAATCGGGCTCCTCTCCCAGCCCCGTGGGTGATGCCCCGTGGCTCTGGGTGACACCCGTGGGTCGACCCGCGGCGTCTTCCCTGTGCCGACTCCCGGGATGCTGGAGGAGGAGGAATCCCAGCGGGATGCTCCGTGCTGCCGCGGTCTCCTTGCTGCGGGATGCGGCCGGAACCACCCCCCGAACCCCCCCGGCCTGGGGACAAGGGGACACGAGGGGAGGTGGCAGAGGGGGACGGTGCCAACGCCGGCAGCCGGCGGGCTCATCCCTGCGGCGGGGGATGGAGAGAGGGTGAGGGCGTCCGCAGGGGACCCCAAAAAGTCCACTCAGAGTCTGTGGCCCCCGCTCTCCTCCTCTGCCTGGCTCTCCGGCTCCTCTCGGCTCCCTTCCTCCGGCATCCCGTTGAGATGGGACTTGCTGGGGGCCGCCCTCTCCCCCGCCTCCGCCGAGGTGCCGGGCCGGGGCTGGGGGGAGGAGGTGGCCCCGGTCCCGTTGCCCCCCGTCCCTTCCGATTTGCCGAAGTTGAAGAGTTTGCCGGGATTGAACGGCTTGGTGGGCGATTGGACCTTCTCGGTCCCGGCGTCCCGCTTAGTTTCGGGGGATTTCAGGAATTTGAAGCTGAGGAAACCGGGGAGTTTGTTCTCCGTGGGCGACTGGGGGGACCTGGAGGTGGCCGTGCCGCCGGCCCCCCCGGAGAGGAACTTGCCCTGCAGGGGGATGATCTGCTTTAACTTCATCACGTTGTTGGTAGCCAGGAGGGAGCTGGGTCTTTTGGGTTTATCGGACCCGTGGGAAGAAGAACCCCCGGAGCTTTTCCCTTTGCTCTGGCTCTTCTCCTGAGCCGGGTCCTGCCCGGCAGCCTCGGGTTTGGTTTCGTCTCGGGTCGCCTCCCGTTCCCGGCGCGCTTGGTACTCGGCGTGGCGCTGCCGCTCCTCCTCCTCCCTCTTCCTCCTCTGCTGCTGCTGGAAGTGGTGCTGTGCCTGCCGCTCGTGCTTCTGCCAACGGGGACCCCATCACACCTCGGGGACACCCACCAGGAACGGCTCCCTGCTTGGTTCCCCCCCCCCAAAAAAAAAAAAAGCTCCCACCTACCTTGAAGGCCTCGCGGCGCTGATATTCCAGCTTGGCCATCTCCTCAGCCACCCAGGCAGGAATGTCAGGGATGGCCACTTGGATGATGTACTTCAAGAAGAGGGCTAAGTGCTGCAGGGACACACAGACACAGGGCTGGCTGAGCATCCCAAACACCCAAAAAGGGATTGGGAAGGGTGAAGAGACCACGTGGGAACACCCGGAGGGGTTCTGGGCAGCACCCACCACCCGCAGCGGAGACCCCTGGAAGGGGAAGTCTGCAGGAGCTCTTGGCTGAGCCAGGACAAGACCAGGAGAGCCTAAAATGGCAGAAGGTGATGGAGCAGGGACCCTACCTCCAGCACCACCACAGAGATGATGGCTCCCTCGGGGCTGAGCCAGGGGAACAGGCGCTGGAGCTGCCCACACTGGGCGATCAGGTAGCAGTTGACCACGATGGCCAAGACACCCATGGCCTCCATCACCTTCTGCAAAGAATGATGGGGCCAGGGGTGAGTCCCCGGTCAGATGGGCTCCCACCCAAGCCCCCCCTCACCCCCAGACCCACCTGCCACTGCCCAATGCTCTCCACCCGTTGGCCAAAGGGACGCTGCAGCCCCGTGCAGAGTTTGAAGGCATCGCTGCGGATCTCGATGACGTTGTTCACCAGGGCACACATGGCTGCCAGGGGGAAGGCAGAGGAGAAGAGCACCACGTAGCCAAACTGGATGAACATCTCCTGGTAGTCCTGGAAGGTGTCCTGAGGAGGAAGAGGAAGAGCAGCTTGGAAAGGGGTTGGGGGTTCTGTGGCAACCCCACCAGCTCCATCTTCCCAGGGCTGCTCACCTCGTACTTCTTCATGCAGCTCTCCACCTCCGCCTGAGTCAGCTGCGTGGAGTAATCCTCCTCCGGGGGGTCGATCCAGGAGGCCCGGTTGCGTTTCCTCCCTTCTTCCTCCCCTTCTTCCTCCTCCTCCTCCTCTTTGCCCTCCGCCCCTCTTCTCCTCCGGCCCGCTCGCGGAGCCGCCGCCGGTTCCAGCGCTTTGCCGGGGCTGCCGGACAGACCTTCGGCTTCTTCCTCCTCCTCCTCGCACAGCTCGAAGACGGCGGCGGGGTCCATCCCTTTCTCCACCATGGTGGGGCTGCCCTCCTCCAGGAAGCTCTCCTCCTCGGGACCCCCGGGCTCCCCCCCACGCCGCTCCCCCCTCTCGATGAAGCTCACCTTCTTCAGCTTCAACCCGCAATCCAGGGCGCTCTCCTCCTCCGAATCTGATTCGCGACGCTCTTCCTCCTCCTCCTCTTCCTCCGGTACCCCGCACCCACCGTTCAGACATTTCTTGTCCCCCCGGGACCTTTCGGAAGGGGCCGGGGGGTGGCGGCGGGGGGCGAGCAGCTGGAGGATGGCATTAGCCACCTGGCGGAGGCTGCGGAGGTCGAGGTCCCCCCGGCGCAGGCGTCGGTAGAGATGGGGTTGGGAAACCTCCCGGACGTTCTGCAGGAACTGGCGAGTGATGAGCAGGGTGGCCAGCATCTGCACAAGGGACACGGGGCAGCAGGAGCTGTCACCCAAAGGAGGAGACAACACCCGACCCGTCCCTGCATCCCCCTTGCCTGGGGTGTCACCAACCTCCTGTCACCCACCCACCTAACCACCCCCCCACCCCCCCAGACGTCGGTGGGAGGGGATGGGAGGGGATGGGAGGGGAGGGGATGGGATGGGATGGGATGGGGTGGGGTGGGGTGGGGTGGGGTGGTGCCACCTCCAGCCAGAGCAGAGCCAGGTCTGGGGACACCCCTGTCCCTCCCTGGAGGTGTGGGGGTGTTGTAGGGGTCACGAGATGGGGGTGCAATGGGTTCCCATCCCCCCGCCCCCCTCCCTGCTCCTACTTTGGATACTCCCAGCTTCCAGCAAAAGCCCAGGAGGCCCTTAAAGAAGATGAGGGAGAGGTGGAGGTGGAGG
The DNA here is from genome assembly GCF_003957555.1 of Calypte anna. NCBI lineage: Eukaryota > Metazoa > Chordata > Aves > Apodiformes > Trochilidae > Calypte > Calypte anna. The sequence continues at coordinate 5,520,165 of NC_044273.1, forward strand.
AGGATGAAGGGGAGGAGAGCCTCTTTGAGCTGACGCGTGAGGCTTTGGGAGAGAGAGAAGATGAGCAGGAGCTGTGGAGGGGACAGAAGAAGAGACAGACACAGAGAGAGAGACCGTGAACAGGGGCAGGAGGGGGGGGTCCGGCCGGGAGCTCAGCAGCTGGTGGGGGGGGGATGCAGGGATACCAGGGGGACAGGAAGGGCTGGGGGGGGGGATGTGGTGGTGGTGGTGAAGGGGATGGTGGGAGGACTGGGTTGAGGACATCTGTCTGTCCATCTGAGCCATGCTGGGGGGGGGCTCAGCCAGCCCCACCTCCCCCCGGCACAGCCCCCTCACCTCCTTCAGCCTCTCCATGTCTTTGAGGTAGAAACCGATGTAGAAAAGACTCAGGTATGAGTTTACAAACTGAAACTGAGCATGGGGGGGAAGGAGTGTGACTCCGGGTTGTCCGAGGGACCCCCCCCACACGCTTTGTGTCCCCTCCAGCACCCCCAGCCCCCTCTCACCAGGACAATTTTGATGATGAGGTGTTTCTCGTAGGCACTCTGCAGGCGATAATTCTCTGCAAAAACAGAATTTGGGGGGGGGAGTGTTCAGGAGGGTTGGTCCCAGCACCCATCACCCACCCACCACCCCCCCCCTGCCCTGGGTGCCACCCCCACGCACCCATATCGTTCAACCAGTAGGCAATCTTCTTGTAAACCTCGTCACAGGCGGTGACAATGGCAGCCAGGATGATTTTGGGGAGGAACCGGATGATTCGGGGCAGCTCCTGGATGCTCAGCACAAACTCCTGCAGGGACAGGGAGGGGTTAGGGACAGGGGAAAGGGACTGGAAAACCGGGGTGGAGACAAACAGACACTGAAAAGGACTCACCTGGAGCTGGAAGCAGCCCAGCATGAGGAGGAAGACGCAGGAGAGGCAGGCGAGGCAGACGGGGAGGCTGACCAGGCACTGGAAGAGCAACCTCTTCCAGGGTGGGTAATAAAACTCCTCGGCACTGGTCACCGGGCTGATCCTCTTCACACCCTAATTTTGGGGTGGGGGACACACACACCACAGTATGTGACCCTCCCCACAGCCCCACGGGATCCCCCCCGTGAGCCCGGCACCACTGGGACCCTCCTGATGGCTCCCAGGTGAGAATTCTCTGCACTGTGGGGTCACGGGAGGGGTGTGGTGTGTGTAGGGGACAACTTTGGGGACAACTCCCCCACCCCCACCAAGGGCTCACCCTGAACTGGGGCCGTGGCTCCTCGATGGACTCAGCCGGGGTGTCCAAGGTCCCCCACTTGTAGGCGAACTCAGCCCCGCGGCGTTTCCACTCCTCCAGGAAGAGGGTGGACCAAATGACATTGAAGATGGCAAAGACCACGCAGCAGATGTCCTGGCTGGTCTGCAGGATGGATGTCACCCAGGTCTGTCCCCTCCTATCCCCGACACATTCTCTCCCAAACAGCCCTGGGGACCCACACGGCCCCAAACCCACAGACTCGGGGCCTCCCGGCATTGCTCGCATTAACAATTAGAGAATCAAAGCAGCAAACCCCAGAGCAAAGAGGGATGGAAAGTCCCCCAAAAGGTGAGGATTTCCCCCATTTCCCAGCTCCTCTCACCTGGTCACTCTCCGTGAAGGTGTAGAGGAGGGAGCCAAAGACAGCAGGGTACACCATGGCCGAGGTGTAGAAACCCAACCAGGCGAAGTACATGGCGATTTTCACCCCAAAGTAGTCACAGATCTCATCTGGGGGGGACCAAGGGAAGGGCACGAGCCTTTTAGAGCCACGACCTTTTTAGGATCCCCCCCTGGGTCACCTCCCAGCCCCTCACCGAGAGGCTGAGCCTCGCAGACCGCCTGCACCCAGGACTTCATCAGCCTCTTGAGGATCCTCTGCTCGTGCAGGGGGAAGACCTGCTGGATGACACCACGGGCAGCCAGCTCAGGGACTGCGCCGTGGGGCAGGGGGTGAGGGACAAGCTGGGGGGTGTGGGGACACCGCCAGCCCTCCGTGGTGTGTCCCCTCCCCCCGTGGTGTCCCCACTCACTGATGGGCTGTCCCTCCAGGAAATGGATGTTGTGCAGCGACTCGCCCTGCTTGGCCCGCAGGTTCTCCAGCCAGTACCTGATGATGTTTTGCCGTTCCTGGGGCACCACAGAGAGGTTGAGCCTAATGGGGGTGGTGGGGACGCTCCCACTGCCCACCCCCCAGCCCCTCTCCTCCCACATCTCTGCTCTGTTCCCTCCCCTCCCCAGATCCACCCTGAGCCCAGGCTTGGAGCGGTCCCCAGGTGGCTTGGGGCTCCCCCTGATCCTCTTCTTCAGCTGGGGAGGGGGACAGGACCTGCCTGCCCCACAGCCCTGCATCCCCATCCTGCATCCCTGTCCCACAGCCCTGCATCCCCACATCCCTGTCCATCCCTTTCCTGTCCCATGTCCCCCCACACCCCACCTGAGAGGTGAAGAAGTAGAGCTCATTCTCGATGTTCTCGTAGATGTAATCCTCCTCACAGGAGAAGCTCCTCATGCCCCCCCCAAACTCGGCTTTCACCGGCTTCCTCAGCCCGATCTCATCAGCACCACGCAGCAAACTGCAGGGGGAGGGGACAGGGCTGGGGACACGGGGCCCGAGGGGGGGGAGGGAGAGAGCCTGGGGAGAGGGCAGCTGGGGACCTCACCTCTCGTAGGTGGCGGTGACAAAGAAGGCGTAGACACGGGTGTGCTTGTGGTGCCTGACCTGGACGATGAGCTCGGGGATGCCCAGACGGATGTGGTTGAGGAGCCAGAGAAGTGTGTGGTCATCTGTGGTGTCTGCATGGTGCTGCTCAGCATGGGCTGTGTCCCCCAGCACTGTCCCCATCCCTCTCTGTGTCCCCCATCCCATCCCATCCCATCCCATCCCATCCCATCCCATCCCATCCCTGTCTCCATCCCTCCCCATATCCCCCACCCCCACAGCAGCTCCATGCCACCATCCCAGTGCCCCCCACTGTCCCCAGCAGCCTATCCCACCCCTGTCCCCCTCCTGCCCCACATCCCCCAGGAGATCCCATCCCTGTCCCCATCCCTCTCCAGGTTCCCTATCCCATCCCATCCCACCTCACCCCATCCCATCCCATCCCATCCCATCCCATCCCATCCCATCCCATCCCTGTCCCCATCCCACCCTGTCCCCATCCCTCCCTGCATCCCCCATCCCCACGACAGCTCCCTGCCACCATCCCAGTGCTCCCCACTGTCCCCAGCAGCCCTGTCCCCGCTTTTCCCCCTCTCTCCCTACCCGGGAAGGTCATGAGCACGTCGCAGTTCTCCGTGGGCACCGTCTTCATCCAGGCCTTGTGGGACATGATGTAACGCCCGGCCTGGAGCAGCCGCTTCCCGAAGAGTTTATCTGTCAGAGGAGGGAGGGGTAAAGGAGGGGAGGGGTCCGGGGAGGGATGAGCAACCACCGAGAATCCCCCCCCAACCCTGGGAGCCGGACCCCCAAACCCCAATATTCAGCTCCCGGTGCCCGGGAGAGGTGCAGGGACACCCGGTGCTGGCTGTCCCCATGGGTGGCGGTGGCAGCGGGTCATGGTCCCTGCCTGCTGACGCTGTCCCCGGATTGGGTTTCTCCGCCGACAGCCCAAAAAAAAAAAAAAAAAAATCCCCAACAGCTGCCGGGGAGGAGCCGGTGGCTCCGCCACCCCCCCCCCGCCCCCTCAAAACCCTGGGGTGATGGGTGCCGTGGGGTGCCCCCCTGCAGCCCACCCCTCACACCCCCCGAGCCGCTCACCCCTCGGCAGGGCCGGGATCTTGTTGCAGGGGGTGGGAAACGGCAGGAAAAATGAGGGGGGGGGGAGGGAGCGAACGGGAAAAAAAAGAAAGAAAACCAAAAAAAAAAAAAAGCAGCAGCTCCGTTGCCATGGAAACGGGGGGAGGCCTCGCGCCGCCGCGGCAAGGCGGGATGGGGACGGTCCCCAGGGTCCCCTCGTCATCCCTCGGCGGGGGTCTGGTCCAGGGACACGGTCCCTTGTCCCCCCTTGCAGGGTGACAACGCCTTGGGGACACCCTGCACCCCTCCCCCCGTCCCCGACCGAGCGCACCCCAAAACGCTGCCCGGAGAGGGCAGGGAGGCTCAGGATGAGGCTCCTCGAGGGTGCTGGGGTGGGTGCAGCCCCCTCCCCCCGCGGGACCCCCCGTGCTTTCTGCCCCACGCCGGCAGCGCGCCCTGCCACCTGCCTTGCCTCAGTTTCCCCTCCTGAAGCAGGGTGGTGGCAGAGGCAGGAAGGGGCGGGGGGAACCGATGCCCAAGCGAGGTCACAGCCCCTCCCGACTGCCCCAGGGTTGGGCCGGTCCCGGAAGAGGGGCTGACACCGGGACCGGCAGTCCCCGTACAACAGGAAATGCCGAACCCGCTCCACCGGCTCATCCTGGGGATGTCCCCCGGTTCCTGCAGCTCCCGGACCCCCCTGGACCCCTCCCCTGGGTTGGGGGTGCAGAACAGGGACCCCCACACCCCCCAAAAAAAACCTCCGCCAGCCGGGCTGAGACCTGACAAACTCATCGCCGCGGTTCGGTCCCGGGCGAGCGGCGGGGCCGGTACCAACCCAAATGTGGGCCCGATCCTGCCCGCCCACCCCGCTGCCCGGTGCCGGTGGGTACTGTGGTGCTGCCGGGTGGGTGGGCTCCACCACCCGGGGTTATTTAGGCCCTGCTGGGCGTGAGGGGGGGGCGGCGAGTCACGACACGGCCACGAGTCACGACACGGCACGACATGGCCCGGCACGACTCAAGCATGGCACGGCATGTTGTGGCACGGCACAGCACTGTATGGCACGGCACGACATGGCACGAGATGTCACGATATCATATAAGATATGACACGATATGACACGGCACGGGGTGCAAACCAGGGCAGTGGCAGGGGAGTGGGTGCCCACGCGGGTGGGTGCCCACCCAAGTCCTCTGCTCAGGCTGCAGGAAGAGTTTGCTCCCACCCAAGGTCAAGGGAAAAACCGCGGCTGAGCCACAGAAGAGTCCCCAGCACCCCCGTGTGTCCCCCCCCCAACTCCAGCCTAGCACGGGGGGGGGCGGACCCTTCTCACCCTCTGCATTCACCGAGTCCTTGTCACCCTGCTGCCAGCCCCCTTCTGTCACCCTCTGCCTTCACCCAACCACAAGGAGGGCTTTGCCAGGATGGAGCCCCCCAAACCCTCTGCGTGTCCACCCCCCCCGTGTCCCCGCAGCCCCCCGCCCTCCCGGGCCGTGCCGCTCACCTTGGCTCCCCGGGATAAGGTCACCGGAGCTGCAGCACCGCGGGACCGGCGCTGCCCCCCCACCCAGCACAGCCCGCGGGCGCCGGGGACTCGGGGAGCGGCCATGTCACTTGCCACGGGTGGCCGCATCCCCGGGGGTGACACACACACACGCACAAAGTGGGTCACCCTCCCCGCCCCGTCCCCCATCCCCTCCCTGATTCCACTCAGATGCGCAGCGGGCGGCAGGCCCTGCCCTGGGGGTCGGGGACCCCCCCCAATCGGGCCACGAGGATGTCACCTGCGCCCGGGGGACACACGGGGGAGGATCCCAAACCCAGCTTGGGGACCCCAACTCAAAGCCCCCGTCTACCCTGTGGGACACGGAGCTGATTGAGGGGCGTGGGGGGCACGGGCCAGTCCTGGGGGGGCAACGGGACCCTCCTGGGGTCCGGAGGTGACACGGAGGTGCGTGGCCCCGGTGCTGGGGGGGTCTCTAGTGCGTCCTGGGGACACAGACCTGTGCGTGGGCCCCATCCCGGGGCGGGGGGGACGACACACCAGTAGGGTGGGGGGGAGTTGTGGACGCAGAGCCCCAATTCCCGAAGAAGCGGGTGCAGGACTTGGAGCCTCGGGGTGGGGGGGGGGGGTGGAGAAGTCCTGGGGGGTTCGCAGCCCCCTTCGGGGGGGTGCTCAGAGCCCCAGCGGGGTGCACGGTCCCCCTCGCCCCCGGGGAGCCGCATCCCGGCCGAGCCCCGCCGCATCCAGCCGCAGGGAGCGGCCCCCCCGCACCGCCCCCCCCGCAGCCACCGCCCGCAGCCCCGACTCGACCCGAGGGGGCCGCCCCCCCCCCCTCCCCTCCCCCTCCTCCTTTCCCCTCTCCCGTTACCCCCCCTACCCAGGACGCCGGTCGGAGCCGCCGGTTCCGTTCGTTCCTCTCCGGCCGGGGCCCGCCGGGACCGATCGCCGTCCTCGGGCATCGTGCGGGGGGGTCGGCGGCGGGGGCCGGTGCATGAGGACCACCGAGGCTCCAGGCACGGAACCGGTACCGGGGCCGGTACCGGGGCCGCCGCCGCCGCCGCCACCGGGCGGGAGGAGGGACAAAGGCGGCGGAGCGGAGCGAGGCGCTCCCGGCCCCTTTAATTGTCTGGTTGGCCGCCGTCTCCCCAGCGCCGGTCGCAAAGGCCACGCGTGTCCGGCCGCGCCCCGTGGGGTGGTCCTGCGGGGGGGGGGGACGACCACGGGGGTGTCCCCCCCACACACCGTGGGGGTCGGAGCATCCCGGCCACAACATCGCCCCTCAATCCCCCCTGCCCAGGGGCTGCCCTGGCCGCAGCATCCCCCCCCCGGGGCTGTCTCACGTCCCCAGCATCCCCCAACCCCCCCATCCCGGGCTGCCCCATGTCCCCAGCATCCCCTCTCGCCCCACCCGGGGCTGTCCCCTGTATCTAACCCCCCCCTTCCCTGCCTGCTCCGGGGCTGTCCCGCATCCCCCCCGTGCCCCCCCGCCCCGGCACGGTGCCCAGCTCGCCGGGTCAGACTGTTCCCTGGAGCCGGGGGGGGGGGAAGGGGGAAGAGGGGGGGTCCGGTAACCCGAGCGGGCTGCCCGCTGCCTCCCTGACCTTTTGGGAACCCTCCTCTGCCCCCACCCCGCCTCCTTCAGGGGGGACCCCCACACAGACCCCCGAAGGGCCCAGCACAGTCCGACCGGGGCACACCATGGGCCCCCCAGCAGCGCAGGTGTTTGGGTGGGGGGCACCCCTGTGCCAGGTCTCGTTTGCCCCCCACCCCCACCCCCGTTCAGGCCCGGGGCTATTTTGGGGCAGGGGCTGGGTGCCAGCGTTGGTGCAGGGTGCCACAAGGAGATGTCCCCTCCTCTGGCATCTCTGTGTCAGCAGCTGGAGAAGGGGGGGGACGAGGGGGGGACACAAGCTGGCACATCTCCTAGGCCAGGCCTGGCCACTGTCCCAGCCTCGGGTGCCCCTCCCCCGGACCCTCCTTGGACCCCCGGGAGTCGGGTCCAGGCTGAGGAGCGATGGGGAGGGGGTGGCACAGGGGAAAACTTCTGCCCCCTCTGGGTGAGGAGGGGGTGTCAGGGCTGGGTGGTCACCGGGGAGGCTGTCCCAGGGCCTTGCAGGGGTGGGGGTCAGCAAAAGCCCCCCCCCCCCCCGGGTTGCCCCAAGCCTTAGAGCTGATCCTCCTCTAGGGTCTCGTCCCTCATCCCAAGGAGCAGGGGGTCAGGGGGGGGCCGAAAGGATTTAGCACGGGAGGCGACATTGCCGGAGCTCCAGCATCCCGGGGACTCCCGCATCCCTTCCCGCATCCCTGCCCGCAACCCGGCCATGCTGCCGCTCGCTCCTCCCTGCTCCAGCGCCTTTGTCTACACGGTCGGTCCCCTCCTGTTCCCCCCCCCCGCCACCGCAGTGGCTCGTGGCTGTCCCCAGGAGACCCCAAACTGCCGCAAACTGTGACCTGATTTTAGGGACCACGAGGGGGAGACCCCCAGAGCAGGGGGGACCCCATTGTCCTGGCTGCCTGCACCCCAACCCGTGTGCTGGGGCAGGGGGGGCAGGGGCCTCCCAAGGCCTCGAGAGGGAGGGGACAGGGATGGGGACAGGGATGGAGACAAGGATGGGGTCCCCCACTCCCTCGGGACGGGGACCACCGGTGGGTGCAGAGGGGATGGGGTCGGGGTGGGCTCTGCCGGGGTGGAGGGATTGGGGGGGGGGATGTGTGAGCTGCACCCCCCTGCTCCGGACAGGGGGGTTCCTGTGGTGCTGAGGTTTTACTTTTAGGGTGCAGCCGTCGGTCGCGGGTAGCCCGCACCCACAGAACTGCATCGCAACCCCCAGGGGACCCCCACACCCCGCACCCCCCTGGGGCAGCACCGGGGAGGGGGGCAGTGCCTCGGGGGAAGCAGGGCGGGGCGGGGGGGGCTGCACCCCGACCCACCCAGAGGGGAGAGGCGGAGATCCCAGGGAGAGCAGAGGGGGGCAGAGACCCCCGCGGGGGGACCCCGCACCCTGAGCCGGGCGGAAGCGATCGAGTCCCGCACGGCTTCGGGCGGCGAAGCGTCACAGGGGCGCCGCTGACCAATCAGAAATGAGAGAGCGCGCACAGAGCCCGCCCCCCCACGGCTTCTCAGCCAATGGGAGCGCGGGGGGGCGGGGCCGGCGGGCGGTGCGGGGCCGGGGCTGATGGCGCTGAGGAGAGCGCTGAGAGCTGCGGGAGGGAGGTGCGGGACAGCACGGGGAGGGGGGGCAGAGGAGGGGTCCCTGGAGTGGGAGGGGGCGGCCTGGGGTGCGGGGACGCTGGGGAGGGGGTGCGTGGAGAGGGGGTGCGTGGGGAAGGGAGCACAGGGGGAGGGGATGCTTGGGGAGGGGATGCGTGGAGAGGGGGTGCGTGGAGAGGGGATGCGTGGGGGGGGGGGCTGCACCCCAGCATCTTGTGCATAGGGAGGGGGCTGAACCCCCCGGGGGTCTCCGGGGTGCAGAGCGAGGGGTGGCAGGGGGTAAGTGGGGGGGGCGGGGAGGGGTTGTGCATCCCTGCCCCATATAAGGGGGGTCGGAGAAAGGACCCCCCCCACCCCCCGTTTCCCCCCCCGCAGGTGGGTGCAGCGCCTGTACTCGGTCTCGGGGGGTGGGGGGGACACCATCTTCGCCCTCTCCTCGGGTCAGGGGCGTTGCGGGGTGGCTGTGATCCGCACCAGCGGCCCCGCCAGCCGGGGGGCTCTGCAGACCCTCACACAACCCCCCCGGCTGCCCCCCCCCCGCGTCCTCGCCCTGCGCCGCATCCGTGATCCCGACACTGCCGAGACCTTGGACCGAGGGCTCGTGGTCTGGTTCCCAGGTGGGGCTGCAGCTCTGGGGTACTGGGTGACCCGGGAAGGGGCTTGGTGGCCACTGGGGGGTCTTGGTGGCCACTGGGGGGTCTTGGTCGCCACTGGAGGGTCGTGGTGGCCACTAAGGGGTCTTTATGGCTGGTGGAAGGGTCTTGGTGGCCAATAGAGGGGTCTTGGTGGCCAGCAGAGGGGTCTTTATGGCCAATGGAGGGGTCTTGGTTGCCACTGGAGGGGTCTTGGTGGCCACTGGCGGGTCTTGGTTGCCACTGGAGGGGTCTTGGTGGCCACTAAGGGGTCTTTATGGCTGGTGGAGGGGTCTTGGTGGCCACAGAGGGAGTCTGGGTGCCAGGTGGGGGGTTTCTTCCCCAGCCCCCCAAATCCAGCTGCGTACAGGTGCTACTGGGACCAATCCTGACAGTGCTGGGAGTGGAGGGGGGGCCTCTCCTGAGCCCCCCAACCTTCACCTTGGGGCTGGAGAGAGGGAGGGCGGGGGTGCTGAACCCCACAGGTGGGCTCAGTCCTTGCCCCCTCCTCACTTCTCAGCCCCCCAGAGCTTCACCGGGGAGGACTGCGCTGAGCTCCACGTGCATGGGGGGCCCGCGGTGGTCAGGGGGGTCCTGAGGGCACTGGGTGAGACCTTCATCCCTTCTGGGGGGGGCCGAGATTTGGGGGGGGGTACCCCAGGCTTTGGGTGGGGGTTCTTCAGGCTTTGGGTTTCCCAAGCTTTGAAGGGAGGGTACCCCAAGCTTTGGGGAGGGGGTTTCTCAAGTTTTGGGTGGGGGGTGCCCCAAGCTTTGGGTGGGGGGGTTTCCCAAGGCTTGAGGGGAGGGTGTAGTGAGACAGGACCAGGTGCCCTGAGTTATTGATGAGTGGGTGTGGGTTCACCTGTGTCTGGCCTCCCTCCTGAGCATGTGCAGGAGCAGGGGGCCAGACACAGGTGAACCCACACCCACTCATCAATAACTCAGGGCACCTGGTCCTGTCTCACTACAGGAGGGTATCCCCAGGCTTTGGTTGGGGGGGTCTCCAAGCCTTGAGGGGGGGTTCTTCAGTCTTTGGGTGGGGGGATACCCAAAGCTTTGGATGGGGGGTGCCCCAAGCTTGGGGTGGGGGTGGGGTTCCAAGGTTTGAGGGGAGGATACCCCCAGCTTTGGGAGGGGGGTTCCCTAAGCTTTGGGGGGAGGGTACCCCAAAGGGGTTCCCCAAACTTTGGGCAAGGGGCACTCCAGGATTTGGGTGGGGGGTGACCTGGGGGCTGTCAGGCCGCCTGCCTGGGCTCCGTCCCGCCGAGCCCGGGGAGTTCACCCGCCGAGCTTTCCACGGGGGGAAACTGGACCTGACTGGTGTGGAGGGCCTGGGGGACCTGATCCGGGCTGAGACCGAGGTCCAGCGGCGCCAGGCCCTGCGGCAGATGGAGGGGGAACTGGGGCAGCTCTACCAGCGCTGGAGTGAGACCCTCACCCAGGTCTGAGCGGGTTTGCATCGACCTGCCCGTGGGCTGGGGGGGACACACGGGGCTGTCCCCACCCCACCCACTCTCCCCCACCCCCCCACCCAGGCTCTGGCCCACCTCGAAGCCTTCATCGACTTCAGTGAGGATGACAACGTGGAGGAAGAGGTTCTGGCACGAGGTGAGGGGGGTGTGAGGGTTTGGGTTGTGTGGGGGGGTGGGATGGATGCTGCTGTGTCACCCCACGGTGTGTCCCCCCTCTGTCCCCACAGTCACTGCCACGGTGCAGGGGCTGGAGCAGGAGATGGGTGCCCACCTGCAGGACGGGCGCCGTGGGGAGCTGCTGCGGGGGGGGGTCCACGCTGTCATCGCTGGACCCCCCAACGTGGGCAAGAGCAGCCTGCTCAACCTGCTGTGTGAGTGAGGGGGCTGGGGGCGTGTCCCCTCCCTGGGGACAGCAGCCAGGAGGGTCCCCCCCATCCTCCCCGTGTCACCTTGTCCCCCCACCCCAGGCCAGCGTCCCGCAGCCATTGTGTCCCCGGTGGCAGGGACCACCCGGGACGTGGTGGAGGTGGCCCTGAACGTGGGTGGTTACCCACTGGTGCTGAGTGACACCGCGGGGCTCCGGGATGCCACCGACCCCGTGGAGCAGGAAGGGGTCACCCGAGCCCGGGATCGGTGAGATTTGGGTTTTTTGTGTGTGGTTTTTTGGGTTTTTTTGTTTTTCTTTTCCTTTTTTTTTCTTTTTTTTTTTTTCCTTCTTTTTCCTTCTTTTTTTTTCCTCTTTTTTTTTTCTTCTTTTTTTCCTTTTTTTCCCCTTTTTTTCTTTTTTTTTCCTTTTGTGTTTTTTTTTTTCCCTCATTCCCTCAATAGCCGAGTGTCACCCTTTGTCCCCAACCCTGTCACAGCCTGCAGCGAGCAGACCTGATCCTGGCCGTGCTGGATGCTTCGGCGCTGCCCACCCACCCGGGGGGGTTGGCTGCTACCCTGCGGTCCCTGCTGCCCCCCCCCTTCCTCCCTTGCATCCTGGTGCTCAACAAAGCCGATTTACTGCCGGGGGGGGCTCTCCCCGACTCCTGCACCCAGGGGGACCCCCTGCCCCCCACCACCCTCCTCTCCTGCAAGACGGGGGAGGGGCTCGACCGCCTCCTGGAGCTGCTGGGGGGGCAACTGGAGCGGCTGTGAGTATGGGGAGGGAGCACCCAGGGGACCCCAACTCTGGGTGGGTGGGGTGTCGAGGCTGATTTTTCTTTTTTTTTTTTTTAACCCCCCATAAAACAACCCAAACCCCACCTTGCAGATGCGGAGACCCCCTGGCAGGGTGTCCCTCGCTGACCCAGAGCCGGCACAGCCACCACCTCTCCGCCGGTGTCACCGCCCTGAGCCGGTTCCGACGGGATTGTCACCTGGACCTGGGGCTGGCAGCCGAGTGGCTCCGGTTGGCCCGGAGGCACCTGGGGCGGATCACGGGGCAGGTGGGGGCTGAGGAGGTCCTGGACATCATCTTCAGGGATTTTTGCATTGGGAAATGACAAAAGGATGGGGGTGGGGGGAGGGGGGGGTGTCCCCTGGGGTCGCGGTGCCACCAGCACCGGGGGGGTGGGGGGGCTCTGGGCTCCGTGCTGGTATTAAACCGTGGTGCCTTTTGGTGGCTTTGGCATCCTTCCCAACCCCCCCCTTTTAATCCTTGGTCCTCGGTGTCCCCGCTGCATTTTCCTGGTGGGAGGTGGGGGGGGAAGTGGGTTTTGGGTCATGGGAGTGGAAAAATCCCCCAGGAGAGGCCTCGTTTCCTGAGCCCAAGGACAAAGGTGGAACTGGAGTGACTGGAAGGGAAAAGCCACCCCGGGAACCCCCCCCCCACCTCCCCCCTCTTCCTTGGGCCCTGGCATGAGGGGGTGTGGGCTGTGCAGGGCTTGGGATCCCCTTGGGGTCCATCCTGACCCCCCCCCAATCCCTAGGGACACAATGTTTGGGGGGGTTTGTACCCCTCCTCCCCAAGGCACAGCCCCCAACATGGGGACCCTGTGGGATTTCCCCCCCCCCCCGAGCTTTGTACCTACAAAGTTTGGGGGCTCCCTGGGGGCCCCCCCCCTCACTCTCCCACCCCCTGAGGACGGGGACATCCCTGGGACCCCCTGGAGCCCAGAGCAGGACACGAGTGCTCCAGGTTTGTTCAGAGTGGAGCTCCAGAAAATCCAAATTCCCCCCAGATCCCCCTTGGCTCCTCTGATGGACTCTGCAGGGGGGGGGTTGTCACCTTTTGTCACGCTCATCCCACCCCAGCTCATCCCGGGGACCTGGAGGGAGGGTGGTGGGCTCAGGGATGTCCCCATCCTCAGGCAGGGGAAGGGGGTGCTCGGGGGTGTCTGTGTGTACCCCAGGGGGGATGCAGGACCCTGGGGGAGCCGAATAGGAGGTGCTGGGGACAGGGACACCCTGGGGACCCTCGCGTGCGGGCAGGGGCTGGCGTGCAGGCAGCAGGAGAGGCAGGAAAAGCTCTTTCCACAGGAAGGAGCTGGGAAACAGGGGCAGTAAATCAGCTCCTGACAACCGGGGAGGGAGGGACGGGGGGGGTGGAGGGGTTGTTATCATCACCCTCCGGTGGCCTCCCCAAGGATCTTTGGTGGTCAAGGGCTTCCCGCTCACCCGTGGGGACAGCCAAGGACACGCAGGGGGTGTTCCCAGTCCCCAGCCAGACGTGTGATGAGTTGTGTCGGGGCTCAGGGCTGTATTTCCAGCTGGGAGCCACCCCCTCGCCAAGCTTTAGGGGGGCCAGAAAGGGCCCCTAGGGGGGACAGAAAGGGAGGAGGAGGGAAAAGGGGAGAGGGGAAAGTGGTCCCGGGGTGGGGGGCAGGATGAGGGCAGTGCCAGCAGCCGGGTCCAGGTCTGGGTTTGCCGTCCGTGCCACGGGAAGCACCTCCTGGGCTTGGCCTGGAGCCCCTCGCCGCCGTTTTGGGGGGGGCTGCTGGGCTGTTAACCACTGTGGAGAGGGCAGGATCAGACTCCTGGTGTCCCCAAGAATTCCCCCCACCCACCCACCCAAACCCAGTGGGGTCCCACAGTGCCCCCTCCCTCACCTGGGGTTTTTCTGTGGGGACAGGAACTGCTCCAGCATCTTCTGTGCAAACTGCTGCAGCTCCTCCGGCTTGGGTTTGCCTGGGGGGATGGGGGGACACCGAGCCCCCCCAGGGTGACAGGGGACTGGTCCCACTGCAAGCCAACCCCCCCCAGCCCCCCCTCTCCAGGACTCACCCATATTCCCGAAGATGCCCTGGCTCAGAACATCCATATAGGAGCCGGTGTTGGGGAAGGGTCCCGGCCGGGTGCCCCCCCCAGCTGGTGCCCTCAAGCCTGGGATGTCGAAGAAAGCCCCCATCTGCGGGGAGGGGGGCGGGGGGAGAAAGGGAAGGGGTCAGCAAAGGGGGCTTCACCCCCCCCGCGGTTGCACCCAAAGGAGGGGGTGTGCAAAAAGGGAAGCTGCATGTGCAAACCCCTCCTCCAAAAGGGGGTTTATAGGAGAGGGGGGTGTGTGCGTGCAAAACCCCCCATGCAAGAGGAAGACGCGGGTGTGAAATCCATCAGGTGTGGCAAAGAAAGGAGCAGGCGTGGGGATTGCACGTGGGAAGGGAAGATTCGTGCCCAAAATGGGGTGCAGAAAGGAAGGGGTGTGTGACGCGGGGCACAGGGAGGAGGAGGGGGTGCTGGTGGGGAAGTGAATGTGCAAAAAAAAAAAAAGAGAAAGGTGCAAAAAAAAAAACAAGGCAGAAAAAAAGAAAAGAGGGGTGCAAAAAAAAAGAGAAGAGAATGGTGCAAAAAAAAGAGAAAGGTGGAAAAAAAAAAAAAAAAAAAAAAAAAAAAGAGATATCCGTGGCTCGTGGCACCTACAAAAACAAGATCTCTACCCCCAAAGGGGGTGCCCTGGGGTCGTCCCCTCCCCACCCCGGCACCTCCCTCACCTTGGAGTTGAGGCACAGGTTGAGCTGTCCCCAGAGGTGCCCAACCTGGGCTGCAGCTTTGCTCTTCTCCTCCAGCTCCTTCCCCATCTTCTCCTTCTCCAGCAGCAGCTTCTTCCTCTCCTCCTCTCCCCCCTTCACCTCCTTCTCCGAATCCCGCAGCCTTTTTTCCAACTCCTGCTTCTCCCGGGAGCAGTTGAGGCGGGACTGGAAGAGGTTCATGTCACAGACACTTTTCCCCACGTATTTTGTATCCCGGTCCTGCTGCCAAAGGAAAAGTCTCTCCGCCTGCTGGGTCAGCCAGCTCAGCTCCTCCTGGACCGAACCGCAGGCGTAGGGGCTGAGCACCTCCTTGATGCGCTGGAAGGTGTAGCTGACATCGCGCCTCAGGGTCCTGCACTCGTCCTTCAGCAGCCCCAGGTTGGTTCTGGTGGATTCCCAGAGGGTTCGGGTGTCGTTCAGGACCTGCTGGCAGTTTTTCTGCTCCTTCCTGGCTTCGCTCAAGGTGTCGTTGGTCTTGCGGCAGTTTTGCTCCAGCTCCTTCTCAGCCTGGGCTCTCTGGTCCAGTTGGGTCCTCAGCGCAGCTTTGTCCTCTGGGGGTGATGAGTTTGGGGTGCGGGGGTCACCACAAACTCCCACCCCACACCTCGGTGCCACCCCCTACACCTCAGTGCCCCCCCTGCCGGGCTTGGGGGAAGGGGGGACCCCCCCCTTTGGTGAGTCCCTGAGTGAGGGGTGTTGGGGGGACCTCAGGGGACTGGTCTGGGAGTGAGGGGTGATCTGTGGGGGGGAGATGGATGGTCACTCACTGTTGCAGGTGCTGTTGATGTCGGTGACTGTCGCGTGGCAGCTGTCCAGACTCATCTTCTGGTAGAACATGATCTCCAACATCTCCTGCAGGTGAAGTTGGGGGGTGGGGGGTGGGAGGAAGAAGAGGAGGAGGGTCAAGACATCCCCCCCCAATCCCCTCAGCATCACCTCACTCCTCCTGGGAGCTGGGGAGGAGGAGGGATGTGAGATGGGGATCCCCTTGGTGGGGAGTAGGGGGGCTGCCACAGGGATGACAGGGCTGAGACCCCCTCCCTGGGGGTGGGGGACAGCACACGGACATCACCCAGGGGCTCTGCCACCCCACACCCCCCCCTTTTATCCATCCCTTGAAGGCTGGATGAGGTGAGATCCAAGCCTCCCGGGTGGGTGCCCGGGCAGGGGTGGGGTGCTGGGCTCACCTTGGGGATGGGATTGGGGTTTTGGGTGCTGTTACACTTCTCCAGGTCCTGTTTCACCTTCTGGAGCTGCCCCTGCAGCCCTTGCTTCTCCTTGATGGTGGCGTTGAGGGCTCTGCTCAGGTTGGTGTTCCTCTGGCTCACCAGGCTGTATTTGTTGTATCGTTCCTGGACCTCTCTCTCCAGCACCTTGAGGTGGGTGTGGGTGCCCGCCTGAGCGTTCCCATACACCATGAACAGCACCAGCCCCAGGATGATGAGGAACTGGATGAGGGAGGTGAAGAGGAAAATGTACTTCACATAAAACCCACAATCCCGTTTGGGCAGAGCCTCCTTGCCCTCCAAACCGAACTTGGCCATGGCGAAGCTGCTCTTCTCCATCCCACCCGACCTCTGCCAGCCCCGACTCACCGTGCAGCCCCTTTTTTTTTTTGATAGGGGGGATGGAGAGGGGGCGGGGGGAGCCGTGCCGGGGCGGAGTTGGCTCCTGCCCCCCTGTTTATATTGCTCCATTTAATATTTCCTTCTGTCCGGGCTCCTTCCTGCCTCTCCGGATGCCTCCAGCCCCGCCGGGTTATCACACCACAGCTTCTGTTTGGCCTCAGGTCTATTGTTCCCGGTTGCTACCGAAACCCGAGACCCCGCTCCCCCACCCTCAGACGGAGCCACAGGCTCCCCCGAGACCACCCCTCACCCCAAAATAGCCCCTGGGGGCACTGGGGAGTGTGGGATCCTCCCCTGCCCCCATCCACTCCATCCCCCTCAGCCCCGCACTGGGTTATGGTGATGGAGGAGGATGTCACCACCTGAGCTGGTCCCGGTGCCACATCCCTTGTGGTGGCACAGAAGTCACTGCCAGACCCCTACCCCCTGTGTGCTGCCTTAGTGGGACACAGGGACTGATCCCCCAATCTTCCTCTCCTGGGGGACAGGTGAAGGATGCAGCCGTGTCCTGACCTGCAGGTAGGGTGGCAGTGGGCTGGCGTGGGTGACATGGGCTGAAGCCACCGGTGGGAACTTGTGGCTGTCATCCCCCTCGTGGGTGTTGTCACCCTGCAGAGCCACCGTCCTGCTGTGGGACCCAAGGAGCCACTCCTGGTCCCTGTCCCCCATTGGGACATCTCTGTGGGGCAGTGAGCAGCCTGTGGAGGGGACTGAGGGGCTGAGGAAGCCCCCTGTGTCCCCACCTCCGGGACCCCCGTGTCCCCAGGCTGCTGGGGAACCCCCAGCCCAGCCTGTGGAGCATGGGTGGCCCTGGTCCCCTGCAAAGACCAACACCAGCATCATTGTCACAGTGCCTCAGCCCAGCCCTGGATCTGCAGCTGTGTCTCCTCCAGGCCCTGGGGGACCCCTGGGCCACCACAGATCTGGGGGGTGTGGGGGGGGGGCTGTGCTGCAGGACTGGGCTGAGCCCCCCCTATGTCGGGTCCCCAGCTGTGGCCACCGCCACCAATGTCCCCATCCCGCAGTACCCCTGGAGGGGGCTGGTTGTGCCTGGGGAACCCCCCACTAGCTTCTCCCCCTCCTCCCCAGGCTCTGCAGGATGCCCAGGGCAGGCTGGGGGGGCCGAGGTGTGGGGCCGGGCGCTGCCCCCCAGCCCGGGGCTGTTTCCTGCCCTCTGGCTGCGCCGCTGTCCCTGGGGACAGGGAAGTGTCTGCGATGGCCGGGATGGTGTCGGGCCCGAAGCCGTTCCCAGCTCCTGCAGTTTCCTTCCTGAGCTGCAAATAACGGTGAGTCACAACACCCCCCCCTGCCCGAATCCCCCCCCTGCCCCACCGGGGGGATGCTCAGCCGGACCCCCAGACCCCAGCCTGCCGAGGGGCTTCCCTGATGGGATTCAGCCCCCCCCCCTTCCCCCCTCCAAGGGCTCCCCGCAGCCTCCTGGGGCCACCAGGGATCTCGAGGGGGGTGTCTGCCCCCCGGCCCACAATGCAGACCCCCCCTTCTATGCCACTTTTCCCAGTTAACCTCCCAGCTATAATTAATCAACTGGCTCTGCGTTGAGGTCGGGCCATGGGGATGGTTTGGTCCCGTGTCCTCATCTTGTCCCAAATTGTCACCTCTCCCCTCTTGAGACCGCTGAGTTTGGGGTGCAGGGAGCCTCGGCATGGCCCGGGGGCTACGGGGGTTGACCCGACACCCCCCCGGGGGGTTGAAGGGTGACCGGATGCCTGCCCTCTGCACAGGATCCGGCAGCAGGAAAAATCTGCCACTTCCCTGAAACCACCTTCAAAGCGCAGCAAAGATGCTGGGAAGAGGCTGCAGCCGCGGGTCCCAGACCCCCTCCGTCCCCCTCGCCCCCTCCCCACTTCAGCCCTGGGTCCCTGACACAGCTGGGTCGTGCCCCAGCAGCCCCTGGGTCGAGGGAGGGGGCGGGGGGGATGGTTGGGTTCGGGGGATGATGGTTGGGATCCGGGGGGATAGCTGGGATCGGGAGGAGGGGGACATCCCCGGGGGACAAGCAGGCTGGTGGCACGGGGAGCTGTCCCTGGGAGCAGAGCAGCCTTTATTGCCCAGTCTTCCCAGTTTCTGGAAGGCGCTGGGAAGGTGGTGTCAAACCCCGGAGGTGATGGAGGAGCAGCCCCAGGTGGGGACCAGACCCCAAAAGCTGCGTGTCCCACACACCCCCTCCCCACAACCCCCAGGTCCTGCTGCCGTGGTGGCATCCGGATGGGGACACGGGGTGACATCACGACAGATCGGGACAGACGCTGGGATCGGGACAGGCGGCAGTGGGATCGGGAGACGTGGTGGGATCGGGACATATCGTGGAATTGGGACAGGCGGTGAGATCGGGACAGGCGGTGGGATCGGGACAGACGGTGGGATCGGGACACCCTTGGGGGATCGCGACACCCCGTAGGGTCGCGACACCGGGTGCCCACCAGCATCCTCCCTCCGGCCGCGCTGGCTCTGCTGGTTCCCAGTGCTAAGCGGCGCTGTGGGACTGGGAATGCCGCGCTCAGCAGGACGGGGGGGCCCGGCCTCCAGCCCCCATCAAGGAGGGGGTCGAGGGGCTGGGGGGGCTTCATCCCTTCCTACAAAAAAAAGGGAGAGGCGGGGGTCAGCCCCCCCGACACGGCCTCGGCTCCCCTGGGGACAGCGGGGACAATGCCCGGGGAGTGTGGCCGTCAGCAGCTGGGCTGCAGCCGCCTCCCCAGAGTGTCCCCTGCCCCCGCCCCCAGCCCCGTGGGACCCCCCAGGGGAAATACCGGGAGGGGGGGCACCTGCGCCCGGTCGCTCGGTCCCTCGCCCCCCGCCGCCGCAACGCCTCCACCTGGGCCACGTAGCCCCTCCTGGGGGGAGAGCAGAGTGAGGGGGGGTCCCTGTCCCCAAGGGGGTGGGGGACACACGGAGGGTCCCCAAGGGGAGGGAGGGAGAAGGGAGGGGGTGAGCGGAGAGGCTGAGAGTGAGGGAG
This sequence comes from Calypte anna, assembly GCF_003957555.1. Lineage (NCBI taxonomy): Eukaryota > Metazoa > Chordata > Aves > Apodiformes > Trochilidae > Calypte > Calypte anna. The sequence goes on from NC_044273.1 coordinate 5,539,289, forward strand.
GGGCTGGAGAAATGGGGTTAAGGGGAGGGGTTGGGGTGGGGGGTGCCCAACCCAGTGAGGTGGGGGGTACAAGGACATTACAGGGTGGTCTCAAGCTGTCGCTGCCGAGCCTGGCACTGCTCCCCGCGGCTACGCAGCGCTCGCTGCTGCTCCACTGCCTCCTCCAGGCGCTGCTGCAGCCCCAGGGCGAGCTCCTCACCCCGTGACAGCTCCTCTGCGGGGGGACAGGGACAGAGAGGTGACCCCAAACCCCGACACCCCAAAGCCTGACACCCTACTCAGGCGTTGCACCCCCACCCAAAAAAAAAAAAAAAAGGGGGGGGGGCTTGTGGATGGGAGACCCCCGGGCAGGGTCCTTGGGAGGGGCTTTGAACCCCGTGGTGCTGCTCTGGGGGGACAGGAACAGAGGGACATGGTGCCCAGAGGGACACGGTGGCCAGAGGGATGTGGTGGCCAGAAGGACAGGGGGACATGGTGGCCAGAAGGACATGGTGGCCTGTAGGACAGAAGGACATGGTGGCCAGTGGGACAGAGGAATGTGGTGTCCAGAGGGACACGGTGTCCAGAAGGACATGGTGGCCAGTGGGACAGAGGGACATGGTGGTCAGATGGGCAGAAGGACGTGGTGGCCAGCTGGCCCTCACCTTGCAGAGCCACCTTGCCCCGGGCCAGCTCGTCCCGCTCGTGCCTCAGGGCCACCACCTCGTCCCCCAGCGCCGTGGTGTTGGCCTCCAGCCTGGCCTAGGGAGAGGGGACAGGATGGCATGGGGACAGGGTGGGGCAATGTCCTCCTATCTTCACCCACTGATGGAGCCCTGTCACCTTTTCGCCACCTCTGCGTGTCCCCAATCTGTCCCCGTCCTCCCAGTGGCCTCAGGTCCTCCCTGGGATGGTTCTCCAAGGGGCAGGGGCATGAATTTAGGGCAGATCCCTCTTCCCAGGAGGGATCTCTGCTCCTGCTGAGGATTCTGCTGCACCAGGGATGTCACGGTCACCCTGGGCCACCACAGTCCCCCCATGGGTGACATCCCCGGTGCCTGGAAGGTCCCCAAGAACCTGCCCAGCCCAGCTCCAGTCCTGGCGCCAGCTCTGGGAAGCTGGAGGACTTCTCCAACCTTTCTGGGCCATTGTTTGGCCGGATGAACCCGGAGGGGTGGTGGGACCCAAGCTCTTCCTCCGGGCTGTGGCCACGGAGCTGGGGCCGGGCCCTTTCCCAGCTGGGGCTGCAACCAAAAATACCCCGAGGGGCGGGACAGCGAGGGACAGAGGCTCCTCACCCACCCGGGCTCCGCGGCTGCTTCGGGACGGGGTAATTATAAGTGTGAGGAGCACTTTGGGCACAGCTAAGAATAGCTGCTCCCTGCCTGGGGACAGCAGGACTAGGGCTGTGCTGAGGGACTGGGGACACCCAGGGCTCCTGTCTTGGAGGGGTCCCGAGCAGGGAGGTGACCATGGACCCCTGGTGGGTGCCATCCTGGGGCTCCTCTTCCCCCCTTTCCAGCTGCTGAGCTGGGAGATGTCCCCAGGCAACCTTTGCTCCAGGGCTTTGGGGATTTTTTTCCTCTTCTTTAACTGGGGTTTGCTTGGAATCCCCCCAGGGATGAATCCTCAGCACTTCGGGCTGTGACACCCCCGGAGACCACCCCCCCACCTCCCGCCTCCTCAGCCAGCCGGGTGGCTCAGCATCCTCTGGGTCCCCATCCCCCCCAGCACCTACCACCCTTTCCCGGCAGGACACCAAGCTGGAATTGAGCTTCTTGCCGTGGCCACGGACTTGCGTGAGTTGCGACCTCAGAGCCTCCTCCTGCTGTTGCCAGCGGGCGAGCTCCTGCTCCAGCTGGGCCAGGCGGGCTCCTAACTCCCGACTCTCGTTTGCCGCCCGTTCCCGGCACCCCCGCAGCTTCCCCACCGCCTCCGACCTCCAAACCATCACCGCCACCGCCACTGTCACCGCTGCCACCAGCACCAGCAGAGCCCCGCACAGAGCCAGCACCTTCAGGGTGGCTTTGGGGACCGCTGGGTCCATGGTGGGGGGTGGGGGGTGACACAAGGGGACAGCTGGCCCGCTCCGGCAGTGGCCGGGCAGGTTGTGGCAGTGGCCCCAGGGCAGGTCACTCCCTGGGTTGCTGTAATTGCTGTCTGTGGGTTTGGTTGGGATTTTTTTTTTCTTGTTTTTGTGATTTTTTTTTTTTTTTTTTTTTTTGGGCTTTGGGTTCTGGCAGGTCATAGCCCAGAATAGGTTCTGTCCCGGGGCTGCTTGTGGGAGGATGCTCTGTCCCTGTGCCCAGTCCTAAGTCCCAGCTGTAGGGGATGTGGGGTGCTTAGGGGTGCCCCTTGTCCCTACTTGTGGGATCTCCACTCTGGGAGCTACAAACCCTGGGAGCTTTCACAAAGTTTTATTGGAAAACGGTTAAAAAAAAAAAAAAAAAAAAAAAAAAAGAACCAGCTACCCTTGGAGGGTCCATGGACCCCTCAGCCCTGCACAGTGCTGCAGCTCTGTCCCCTCCTGCCCCTGTCCCTGTCCCCTCCCTATAGCAGTAGGAGAGTAGTGAATGGATTCACACTGGAGCAGGGGAGATTTGGATTGGAAGTTAGGGAGAAATTCCTGCACCTTCGGGCTCACAGGAGGAGCATCCCGATGAGGAGAGCCGGGAGGCTGAGGAACACATCCTGGAGGGTGTTCCCACCTGAGTGCTGGCTCTGGAAGTCCTGGATCTGCTCCTGCAGGAGCCGGTTCTGCAGCTGGAGCTTCTCCCTGGGGGGAAGGAATGGAGAGGAGGGGTTGGGGACAGCCTGGGGCTGGGTTTGGGGTAGTGGTAAGGGTGGGGGTGGGAACCTCACCTGCTGCTCTCCAGGTCCTGGAGCTGCTCCTGCTGCTGGGACACCACTGCCTGGAGCTCCCGAGTCCTCTCTGCAGGGAGGTGACAGCAGGGGGCGATCGGGGTGTCCCAAGGGTCAGGGATTGGGGTGTCCCAAGAGACAGGGATTGGAGTGTCCCAGGGGATGGGGATTGGGGTGTCATAAAGGACAGGGATTGGGGTCTCCAAAGGGATGGGGATTGGGATGCCACAAGGGATGGGATCACGGTGTCCCAGGGGACAGGGATTGGGGTGTCCCAAGGGATGGGAATCAGGGTGTCCCAAGTGACAGGGATTGAGGTATTGAGGTGTCCCAGGGGATAAGGATCAGGATGTCCCAAGGAACAGGGATAAGGGTGGCCCAGGGGATGGGGATTGAGGTGTCCCTGGGAATGAGGATCAGGGTGTCCCTAGGGATAGGGACTGGGGTGTCCCAAGGGACAGGGATTGGGGTGTCCCAGGACAGAGATTGGGGTCTTCCAAGGGATGAGGATCAGGATGCCAAAAAGGACAGGGATTGGGGTGTCCCAGGGGATGGAGATTGGGGTGTCCCTGGGGAGGGGGACTGGGGTGTTCCTGGGAATGAGGATCAGGGTGTCTGAGACTGAGGCGTCCCAAGGGACAGGGATTGGGGTGTCCCAAGGGATGGGGATTAGGGTGTCCCAGGGGACAGGGATTGGGGTCTCCCAAGGGGTGAGGACCCAGATGCCCCAAGGGACAGGGATGAGGGTGGCCGTGGGGCTGTTTCCTGTGCCCACCCCCCTGCCCAGGACTCACCCTGCAGACGGGTGACATTGGCCAACGCCAGCTCCAGAAGGGACACTTTCCCCTCCAGCTGCCCCTGTCCCAGGACAGAAGGAAGGGGATGGAGGCTCCGGCTCGGGGGCTGCTCCACCCCAGCCATAACGGGACCGGGGTCCCATCCCCACCCAGCACCCACCAGTTTCTCCCTGCAGTCGTCCCGCTGCTCCAGGGCTTCATGGAGGGATTGGTTGGTGAGAATCAGGGCTTTTTCCAGTCCCACCGAATTGTTCTGGCCCAATCCGAAGTCCTGGCCCCGTTGGAGCAGGGTGGGGACTCCCAGGGCCACCATCCCGATGGCCACCCCGATGGCCACCGCCAAGGCCACCACCGGGCACATCTTATTTGGGCTCCTGCCTAGGTTCAGGTGGTGGGGTTTGCATCCCTCCATCCCGGGGAAAAAAATAAACCCCAAAACCTTAAAAAAAAAAAAAAAAAGAAAAGAAAAAAAAGAAAGCAAAGCAATCGACAGGGGGCTGGGAAGAAGCTTGAGAGCTGGTCCGAAACGGAGCGGTTTCGGTTTTTTCGCAGGGGGAACTTTCCAGGAAATCATGTGATTCCCACAGGGCCAAAGGGGTGAAGAGCCGGCGGGATAACCAGGGCCCCGGAGGGGCTGGGAAAGGCTGGGAAAGGCAGGGAAAGGCAGGGAAAAGGAGGGAAAGGCAGGGGAAAGCAGGGAAAGGCAGGGAAAGGCAGGGAAGGGCAGGAATAATCAGGGAAAGGAAGGGACAGGCAGGTTCTACCCAGGACCCCCACAATGGGAGGGAAGAGGAGGGGGCAGAGCTGGGAGCTGTGGGGTATTTGGGGTGGGGGGGCACTCAGGGTGGGGGGAATTAGAGGTTACTCGGGTTCTGGGGTACAGGGGGTTTGGGGTTGGGGGTACGTGGGGTACCGAGAGTTAAGGGTAAGGGGTACTGGGGGTACAAAGAATTAGGGGTAGGGGGTAGGGGGTACCTGGGATATGTGGGATTGGGGGTGTGCAGAATGAGGGGTGTGGGGTCTCCCTTTGCCACACAGCTGCAGGGTCCCCTCCTGCTGCATCCTGACCTTCCCTAGGGACCTCCTGCACTCACCCTCCAGCCCAGGCTTCCCCAGGGGCTGGGGACCCAGTGCTGCAGCCACTTCCCTGTCCCCCTCCTTGCCTTGGTGGGGAAAAAAAAAAAAAAAAAAAAGCAAAAAAAAGCTGTGAATTTATTTCATTTAGTAAGGTGACAGCTAAAAAGAAGTTTGGGATCACTGCTGCTAAAGGCACCCAGAGCAAAGGTTGTGGCTCCCAGGGAATAATAAGAGGGTTCTTTCCTCTTCCTCTTCCTCTTCCTCTTCCTCTTCCTCTTCCTCTTCCTCTTCCTCTTCCTCTTCCTCTTCCTCTTCCTCTTCCTCTTCCTCTCCTTATTCCTATTCTTATTCTTGTTTTCTTCTCTTCTTCATCATCATCTGGGGTCAGGGGCTGGGCTCAGGGGTTACCTGAAATCTGGGGTCATTGAGGTTTGGGGTATTTATTTGGGGTCTGGGGTACCTGACATGAGGAGAATTGGGGGTACAGCTTGCTCAGGGTGTGGAGATTTAGGGAAGAGGGGAGCAGAATGCCAGTGCCAGGGAGCTGAGCTCCCCCTTCCATGGACCCCAAAACCCCAGGGATGCTCCTGGGCACCCCCTCACCTTTCCCTCCACCCCAGCTCCAGGGGCTCCACTCGGGATTTTTATTCCGCTGCTTCATGGGATATAAAAAGCTGTGAAATGAAGAACACACCAAATATTTACCAAAATTCAAGGTTTTTTGGAGTCAAGATTTTTTCAACATCTGGAGAAGGAGAAAGGCTCTGGCAGATTTTTGGGAGCTGTCAGCGGAAAGGCTTTAAATATGTTGTTATTATTATTTATGGTCTGGAGCCTGTGGAGGGATGAAGGCCAAAAGTTTCAAAAATAACTTGAAAAAAAGGGGGCTGGATGGGGGTTTTTTTCCAGTCCCAGATCCCTTTGAACAGTGTGAGCTGGAGATGACACTCCTAAAAGAAAAAAAAATAATAATAAAAAAAAACAATCTAAAAAGCAACTGGGAGAGGAATGTGCAGCAGCCAGGGCTGCCCGTGGCCATCCCCGTGGCATCCTGGCAGGGGAAGAAAGTGCTCTGGGGAGCCCCTTGTCCCTGTTTGGGTGTTTTTTTGTTTGGTTTTTTTTTTGTTTGGTTTTTTTTTTTTTTCTTTTTTTTTTCTTTTTTTTTCCCAGCTTCCAATGGTTTATTTCCCAGGACCCCCCCCCCCAGTTTTGGGAGGAGGGCTTGGGGGTCTCTCACCTCTCGGAGCTCAAGGTCTCTTTGTTTTCCTCCTCCCGCAGGTTCTCCTGAGGGAGCCCAACGGAGTCTCTTGGCCAGACGGCCTGGAATTCTGCAGCTGGATCCGAACCGGTCCTACCAGGGCGGCAGAGACGGGAGAGTTGGCACCTCCCCCCCCCGCTGACAGCCTGGGGATGCTCCGGATTCCCGGGGCTGATCCGGTTTGGGGTCCTCAGGGATGCTCTGGCTCAGGGCTGACAGGGATGCTCGGGTTTGGGGGTTCCTGGAAATGCTCTGGATACTTCAATTTGGGGTCCCCGGGGATGCTCTGGTTCGGGGTCCCCATGGTTTTCCCTTTTTGGGGTCCAGTTTGAGGTCCCTGGGGATGCTCCAGCGTCTGGTCCACAAGGATATTTGCATTTAGAGTTCCTGGGGATGCTGCAGTTTGGGGTCCCCAGGGATGCTCAGGTTTGGGGTCCCTGGGAATGGTCTGAAGATTTTCCTGTTTAGGGTCCCTGGAGATGCTCTGGTTTGGGGTCCACCACTATGCTCCAGTTTGGGGTCCCCAGGGATGCTCTGGTTCGGGGTCCCCATGGATTCTTCCCTTTGGGGTCCCAAGGAATGGTCCAGTTTGGGAATGACCTGGTTTGGGGTCCCCGGGGATGCTCAAATTTGGGGTCCCCAGAATGTTCTGGCTCGAGGTCCCTTTTTGGGGTCCCTGGGGATGCTCCACTTTGGGATCTCTGGGGATGCTTCAGTTTAGGGATCCCTAAACTGAACACTCCTGTTCGGGCTCCCCATGGATTCTCCCCCTTTGGGGTGCCCCGGAGTTGGGGGGCAAGGTGCTGAGCAGGACCCCCTGGAGCCGGGTGTGGTGCAAAGGAGCAGAGCCAGAGGGGGGGGGCACGGACATGGGGGAACATTTTTGGGGTTTCCGGGGGGGTCAGGGCAGCTCCTGCCCCACTTACCCCACAACTTCACCCCAGAGAAGGGGTCGGGCAGCCCAACCCCGAGGTGGGGGGAGCCAAGAGGAGGGTTCTGGGCGGTTGCCTCTGCTTTTCCCTTTCATCCCTTGCCTGTTCCCTTTCAGCCTGAAACGTGGGGTTCTCTCCTATTTTGAGCTGGCTTTTCAGCTGGTTCCTTTTATTATTTTAATTTAGGCACTGTCATTATATTTTCCATTATTTGGGGGAAAAAAAAAAAAAAAAAAGAGAGAGAGAGAAGGAACGAGCAGCTTCCCAAGGCCCTTCCAGCTCGGAGCAGCTTTTGTTCCCTGCCAGCACCAGGACGTGCTCCTGGAACCCCTTTCCCTCAGCCCGTGCCTCAGTTTCCTCCTCCCCTGAGGGGGGGGGGGGGGAGGGATAAATCCCTCTCTCTGCCTCCTGGGCCCCATCTCAGCAGGATGGACCCCCCAGCCCTGAGTGCAAGGGGGGAGCTCACCCCAAATCCCACAGTCAGGACCCACTGTGCCCCAGCCCTTCCCCAAGGACCAAAGGGGGTCCTTGCCCCATCCCCCTCCTCGCCCCCCCCATCGTGGAGCTGAGCAGGGAGCATCCCCCATGCCAACAGGGCTGAGAAGACCAAAACTCGGGTTTTTTTGCCCCAAAAGCTGTTGCCTTCAAGAAGACGCCTCGGGACTCCCACCCCATAGCGTATGGGGTCCTGGAGGGGGAGGGTTCCCTCTCTGGAGCTGCCGTGGGTGCTGTGGAGGGGCTGGGACCCTCAGGATGGGGTCTGTGGGTTCGGCTCCTGCGTGGAGGGTCCCACATAAGGGGGGGGGAGCTATGGGAGGATTTTGGCTGCAGCCCCCCCCCCCCAGCCCATCCCCTGACCCCAGGCAGGTTTCCAGCCCTGGGGAATGTGGGGCTGGGCCGGACACCCAGCACGGACCTCCCGCATCCCGAGGGGTGGGGGTGGAGCAGGGGGTGGGGGGTCCCTTGGCTGTCCCCTTCACCCATCACCTCCCACAGAGCCCCGGGGCACTATGCTGGGGGTCCCAGATGGTGCTGAGGTGGGATTTGGGGTGACAGGGCAAGGGGCTGTGAAAAGGGGGTTTGGGGGGAGTCCAAGGGGCTGCTTTTTTGTCTTTTTTTCTTTTTTAATTTAAAAAAAAATTATTATTATTATTTAATTTATTTATTTTCTCTTGCCCCATTTTCCATCCCAAGACCAGAAACAGCCGCGGAGCTGCAGGAGCTGCTTCCATCTGCCCTGCCCAGCCTTAGGGTGGAAAACAACCCTGCCCTCTGGCAAACCACCCCCCTCGGGGCTGGGGTCCTGGGGGGCATCCATCGGGGCCCCCCTACGGCAAGGGACGGGGGGGGTGGTACCCAGGGACAGGCAGCACCCAGATTTTGGGGGGTGGAACCCCCTGATGGGATGTGTCACCCCCTATTCAGGTGAGGTGAGGAGGTGGGGGGGGGGACACGACTGGGGTTTGGCTGCTTGTTTGGCACCCCCCCACACTCCCCGTGTCCCCCCCCCAGATGCCCCGTGTCCCCTTTGATCTCGCCAGCGGCCGCATCCAATAAAAAGGGTAAAAAAAATGCCGGGATGGGGCCAAAGCGCCTTGTAAAAAGGAAACGTTGTGCCGGGAGCTGGAAGCAGGGGGGTGGGATTTGGCCCCGTAAATCAGTCTGTTCCATTACAGCATCCACCGGGAGCAACGGGTGGGAGTGGGGAGGGGGCACGGGGGGACACATACACCCACACCCCCCCTTGAAACCCACCCAAGCCAAAAGGGGGAACGGACAGAGGGACCCTCGGCCCCAGCTGGGGGCACCCAATGGGTGCTCAGCGCCTGTGCTGGGAGAATCCCAGTACTGGAGGCTGAAGGAGGAAGGGGGGGGGGGGGCTGCAGGGTTGGGTGGGCCCCCCCCTCAGCTGCCACGTCCCCCATCCACGGGATGCTGGCACCGCTCCCCCCGCGCCATCGCCAACCTCCGGGGCCGGACCCAAAGCAAACAGGAGCGGTCGGGACGGAGCTACCGTGTGGGGCGGGAAGAAAGGGGGCAGAAAATCTGGGGTGGGGGGAGGTCTGACCCTCTTCCCGCCCCACCTCCACCCCAACACCCCCCCCTTCCCCCGGAGAAGCCCAGCAGCCAGGTGGGTGTAGACACAACTGTATATTTTGTAATAAATAATGTACAAATCCGCAGCGCGGCCGCCGGGACGCATCCTGATACCTTCCCACCCCACCGCTCCCGGAGAACCCCAGGAGCTGGGGAGGGGGTCCCCGTGATGGAGGGGGTGTAAAAAATTGGCTTTATTTTACCTGGGGTAAAGGGAGTTGGAGTAAACACCCCCACCCCCCCTCCCACCGAGGGCACAATGGTGGCAGCAGGATGGGTGCAGGATCGGGCCCGGCTCGAGTGAAGCTCCCGGGGACAGAGTCTGGTGTCCCAGACGTGCCACATGCCACCAAGACCCCGTGTCCAGATGGGTGACTGTCCCCAGGGCTGGATTGTTGTCGCCAGGGCCGGATGGTTGCCACCACAGCTGGGTTGCCATCACCAGATGGTTGCCACCATGGCCAGCTCGCTGTCACCTCACCGTGCCAGGGCAGAGGGCCCGGGGAAGGGGTTTTATCTTTCTTGGGGTTTTCCCCCAAAAGATCCACCCTCTCCCCCCCCATTCTTTCCCGGGTGGGGATGCAGTGGGTGCTTCCAGCAGCGACCCCAGCACGGGCACACGGAACCCCCCAGTGCCAGTCAGGGGACCCTTCCCCACCCCAGCCCCTTCCCCCACGTGCTTCCACCCCCTCTTTTCTTTTCTTTTATTTAAATAACCCCCGGGGGGGGCCGTGGCCCCGCCGCCAGGACCACCGGCACCGCGCACCCCGGGGCTGAGCACCAAGAGCTGCCCTGCGGGGGGCTGGGGGCGAGGGCAGGAGGGGTGGAGAGGTTCTGGGGGGGGGAGGGTGTCCTGTCACCCCTCCTCACGTCCCTCTGTCCCCCGGGGGCATGGCGGGAGGGTCCCATGTGTCCCCTCCGCCTCGGTGGTGATAAATGGAAAAGCCGGGGGGGAGGGTCGAGGGGGGGGTTGGACGGAGGGGAGGGGGTGCATGTGGGGAGGGGGACGCCGCGGCGCTCACGGCTGCCCCCGGTTCTGGTCCCGGCTGCCGGGGGGCCGGCGGGGGCTGGCGGGGCCCGGGGCGCCGGAGGCGAAGTCTATCACCTCGGGGGGACCCCGGCGCAGCTCCCCGGCCCCCATCTCCCGTCGGATCTCCTCCAAAGCCTGGTCCGGGGAGGTGAGGAGGCGTTGGAAGAAACTCTCCCTCCCCGCCGGTCTCTCCCGGCAGGTGAAGGTGACGGCGGTACCGGTGTCGGCTTTCATCTCCCGCGAGAAGCCGTCGGAGGTGCCGTCGAAGCAGCGGCCGATGGCGATCTCCTTGGCCAGGCGGGGGTTCTGGTCCGTCACCGTGTAGATGCCGTAGTTGTGACCCAACGGGTCGACCGGGGCCAGCATGGTGAAGGAAGCCGTGTGGTTGCCGTCGGCGACGGGGGGGTGTCGGCTCAGGTAGTCCCGGAGGAGGTTGTTGACGGCAGTTCGGCGGCAGCTGCCCTGGGGGATGATAGAGACCAAGGTGCGATCCACCAGGCTCTGGTCGAAAAGCATCCCGCTGCACTTAAACTCCACGCAAGCCCCCGAGGTGTTCTCCAGCAGCGCGTCCCGCACGCTCCGGGTGTCCCGCAAGCCGTAGAGCTGCCCCTGGGTGCGGGGGTGGCTGCCCCCCAGGTTTCGGGACCTCACCATGTACTCCTGAGGCCCCTCGATCTGCACCTTGATGAAACAAGCCCTGAACTCTTGAGGGTTGGGCCACCAGGAGAGGTAGTCCCCAGTCCAGGAGGTCAGGTCGCTCTCCTTGAAGGGCACCACGTTGTACTCGTACTTGTTCCACTTCCACGCGGGTAGAATCGGAAGTGGTTGGCGCTGACCGGCGCCTCCTCGCACTCCTCCAGGCTGCGGTAGGAGTAGATGGGGCCGTTGGTCTCATCCAGGTTGTTGGGGTCGGGTTTGGCCACGTTGACTTGGAAGGCCGTCTTCTTCAAGTCGGGGTCATCGTGGTCCGAGCGGCGGTAGCCCAGCTTGCCCAAGTAGGGTTGGGACACCCCGACGGTGTTGGGGTTGAGCTTGGGGCTGGAGGCCACGGCTTCCAGCTCTTCCCCACCCAAGGTGGCGGTGACGTGGGCCGAATAGGCGTCGGGGCGTTGGCCATCGCAGAAGGCGGGAAGGCAGGCGCCGTTGGGCCCTGTCACCACGCTGTCGAAACGTCCCCAGGCCCGGGGGTTGGCGGGGTAGCCGGGCTGGGGCTCCAGGTTGATGAGGCTGATGACCACCCCTTCCAGCTGCTCCGAGGGGTTGAACTTCTCGTTGCTGTAGGCCCTGACCTTGACGAAGCAGCGTCGGTCCTCCGGCACGTCCAGGTTGAAGAGCCGGCGCTCCCGGATCTCCAGGTTCCCCACCAGGAAGGTTCTCTCCTCCCTCTTCCCCCGGCTCCCCCCGGCAGGCCTAAGGATTCCCTCCTCCTCCCACAACCCGGTTTCGGGGTTCAAAGACCACAACTTCATCTTCTGCAGGTGCTCCGGCATCCAGACCTGCCCTGCGTCCATCCTCACCTCCACCGGCCCCGTCTGCAGCTCCGCCCCGCTCTCCCCTTCCCGAAAATCCACGGCGAACATCCCGTAGGTCCTTAGGGGGGCGATCTCCCCCTCGGCGTCGGCGAAGCTGAGGTCGCTGGAGGCGGCACTGGCTGTCGCCACGTCCCTGGGGTCCAGGAAGGTGACGCTGGCTTTGACCTTGCCCGTGAAAACCTCCCCGGAGGGACGCAGGAAGGCGCCTGCGGGAAGGACGAGCTGGGCGATGGGCTCCCGGCCTCTCTCCTCTCCCAAGGGGATGGTGTTGCTCCGGTCGGCGTCCAGGTCCACCGGTTCCTTCTTCCTCAGCATCTTCACCTCCTGGTAGACGGCCCCGCCCCGGCGGTCGAAGGGCAGGACCTTGACGGCGTCCAAGAACTTTTGCTGCCGGTCCACGAACCGAACCACCAAGCGCCGGGTGGCCGGCGGCACCTCGATAGTGAAGGAGCCCTTGTAGCCCGTGAAGCCCACCTTCCTCCCACCCAAAAAAATGTGCCCGAAGCGCAGGGGCTCCCCCGTGTCGGCCGCCGTCACCCTACCCTGCACCAGGACGCGGGGCTGGGCGCAGGGGACGCACCCACACTCGGCCACCACCTTGAGGGGCAGGAGGGACCCGGCGCAGGGGATCTCCCGCGTCTCCATCCTCCGCACCCCGCAGCAGTGCCCGGACCCCTCCTCGCACCCCGAGGGTTCCCCTGGACCCCCGGGGCACGGGGATGGGGGGCACCTCCCCACGTTGTAGAAGCGGGAGCCGGTGGCATCCTGCGGGCACTCGCTGGGCAGCTCCACCAGGCTGGGCTCAGGTTCCCGCTTGCAGCTCTGCTGGCCCTGGGCTTTGGGGACACGGAAGGGGTCGGGGGAAGGTGACAAGGTTAAGGGCGACCCAGCCCACCCCACGCCTCATCCCGGTGGGGGATCCGCCCCTTCTCTCACCCAGCACGGTGAGGTGGGCGGGGGCTGAGCGGATGGCACCCGCTTCGCTGCTGGCTTTGCAGTGGTAGGACCCAGCCTGCTCCGGAACCAGAGCCCGCAGAACCAGGTGGTTACTGGATCGAAGCGTCCGCTTCTCCAGCAGCGTCCCGTTGTGGTACCTGTGGGGATAGGGATGGGGGTCAGCCAGGGATGGAGCAGCTCTGCTCCGGGGGCAGGTTGGGAAGGGTGGGGTCGGTCAGCCTGGAGAGGAGAAAGCTCTTGGGGGCCTTTAAAGCACTTTCGAGCACCTGAAGTATCTTGAGATACCTCCTGAAGGTGCCTGAAGGGGCTCCAGGAAAGATGGGGAGGGACTTTGGACAAGGGTCTGGAGTGATGGGACATGGAGGGTGGCTTTAAACTGGCAGAGGGGAGATTGAGGTTGGACATTTTGGAGAAATTCTTCTCTGTGAGGGTGCTGAGCCCCTGGCCCGGGTTGCCCCGAGGAGCTGTGGCTGCCCCATCCCTGGCAGTGCTGAAAGTGGGGATGGATGGATGGATGGATGGATGGATGGATGGATGGACGGACGGATGGATGGATGGATGGATGGATGGATGGATGGATGAGGTGTCCCTGCCCATGGGGTTGGGTTAAGGTTTAAGGTTCCTTCCAAGCCAAACTCTTCTCTGCTTCCGTAATTCCAGGAGTACCCACCACTCCCCAGTCCCACCTCACCAGTAATATTTCTTGGGCATGGGGGTGCCTGAAGCTTTGCAGCAGAATGTCACCTCCTGCCCCACCACCCGCACCTTGGCTGTGGGGTGCAGCACCATGTAGGGCTTCTCTGCAGGGACAGAAAGACAACTCAGGGTGCAGCAAACCACAGCAAAAACCTCCTTTAAGTGGGTTCCAGCCCCCCCACTCCCCCACCCTTCAAAGGGAGGGGGCACCTCAAGATGCTCACCCAACCTCTGCAGCCTCACGTGTGCCACCGCCACGCCGGAGCCGTTGGTGATGATGGGTGCCAGCGCTGGGGCAAAGCCTTCACGGTGGGCACTGATGTTGGCAGGGGGGTCCAGGCACACCCCCTCGGTGACAAAACCCCCCCGGGAGTCACTCCGGGCCAGCAGCACCGGTGGGTGACCTTCCAAGTAGATCCTGGCATCTGGCAATGCCGCCCCGGCACTGGAGACCACGGTACCCCGCAGCGTGTTGCCAGGGCAGGCTGTGGGGGTAGCAGGGTGCTCAGACCACCCCAATCTGGGTGGTACTGAGGTTGGGGGGGATCCTTATCCACGTGTCCCCAAGGGGAGGTACCTGGACAAGGCGTGGGGGGACATTTTTGGACCTCAGTGGGGCGGCCGGCGCACGGAACCTTCTTGGATTTCTTGCAGCTCCGCCGCCGGCTCTGCGTCCCAGCGCTGCCGCAGCTGTGGGAACAGGGACCCCAAGACCCCCACTCCATCCACGTTGACTCTGTGGTGGTGGGGACACAAGGTGGCACCACGGAGGTCCCCATTCCCTGAGGGATTTTCCGTGCCGTGTTGGCGCAGGGGCAACCACCGCACGCCAAGGGCCGTTGGTGTGCAGTGGTTGCCCCCACGCCGACACAGCCCCCGTGGGTCCCCTGGTGTCACGGGTGGGTTTGAATGACCAGGAGAGCTTCCACATTCCCTACCTGGGCACGGTCCAGCACTACACGGTCGCCGTTGGGTGGCTTTGCCCTTGCACTTGACCTCCTTGAGGTTGGGCACCGGGCGGGCGCTGAGGCACCGGCGGGCGCGGGTTTGGGTGCCGATGCTGCCGCAGGTGCTGCGTGAGCAGGGGCTCCAGGAGGACCAGTGTGACCAGTAGATGTGGTCTGGGAGAGGGTTTGGAGGGTTATAAAGATGATTTGGGGGTTATAAAGGCATTGGTTGGAGACCCACCACCCACACCAAGCTCCAGGGGGCAGGGGGGTGATGTGGTTGGACTTGATGAGCTCCAAGGTCTTCTCCAGCTTTTCATGCACCCAAAGGGAGGATGGATGGAACTGTCCGGGGGGGTGGGGGGGTTAAAAGGGAGCAAAGTGTCCCCCAAAAAGTGCCACTGAAGACACGGAGGGGACAGCCACTCACCCAGAGGGCAGAGGAAGCGGATGTGGTAGTTGGAGCAGGTTTTGCCTCCTGGTTGCTCCTTGTTGACACAGCGAAAACCTTTCTTGGGGCTGACGTGAACCACCTCCCCCACCTCCTCTGGCAGCTCCCACTCGGTGGTCCGGGCTTGGATGGCCACGGGCCGGGGGCAGACACGTCCCCGGTAGTAGAAGCGAATGGCATCCAGGCTCTCGAAGTCCCCGTCCCCCCCCGGGTGGTCAATATTGAACCAGGACGTCCATACAGCTCCTTCACCTGGGATGGAGCCAACCCTGAGCCTGCTGCTGGGGAGAACCCCCCCGGAGCCCCCCTGGGTGCCGCCACACCGGACAGGGACGTCTTGGGGACAGCTTGAAGACGTTGAGGGACAAAGCAGAAGGAGATGGAGAGCACCAGGGGAGCGTTGGGGAGGTCGCTGTGGGAGGAAATGGTGGCACCCCCCAGGCTGGCATGGGGGGCATCACCCCACACAGCTCTGTGGGGTGTCCTGGCTGTGGGTCCCCAGTGCTGTGGTGTCCAGTGGGGCTGGGGACAGCTGTACCTGCTGTGTCCAGGTCGAGGTCTGCCAGGCTGGGGGCTGCTTTCCAGGGTTTCCCCGTGGTTCCACTCTTCCCTGGCTCTGAGTCGTTCTCCAGGGGCTCTGGGGGAGGAGCAGAGGGGGACACCCCCTCCAGTGCCGTGCCACCCTGTCCCCAGGTCACCACACCACGGGCACCGACATCACGCAGCAAAACTCCTCCAGCTCCCGGGCAGATCCCACAAAAGCCACATCCCATGGGACACAACCCCACGGAGCACCCGGAGCGGCTCCAGGTGCTCAACCACCCCGCACCGAAGCCGCGGAGCTGGCGGGGACACGGGACGGGACACGTCCCCATCCATCCCTCGGGTGACACGGGATGGGGAGGGGGAAACCTCCCCAGTACGTCCTCCAGTGGCGAGAAACTCCGGAGGGACAATGCCTGACCCCGTTCCACCTCTGTCCCCGCCGCACATCTGTCCCCAGCCCCATCCTCGCCCGTAACCCCCGATTGGGAGTGGGGGTGGGATACAACCTCCATCCCCTTACCTGTAGCCCCAGCACCCTGCAAGGTGGCCAGAGCCAGGAGGGCCAGTGCCAGCTCCCCCATGGTGGCCGTCGGGGTGGCTGGGAGGGTAGCGGGGCCCCGGGCTGTATTTGAAGCCGTTTCCCCGGCGGGGCTGGCCCCGGGGCCGGGGGCTGGATGGGTGTCAAGCGGGCAGGAGGAGCCCGCCCCGGCCGCACGCCGACGGCTCCAGCCCGGGAAACTTGAGGGTTTTGTTTTTGTAAAGCTGCTAAAATTGGATGCGCTTGGGAATGCGGCAGGGAGGGGAAAAAAAGAAAAAAAGCCGAAGGAAAGAAAAAAAAAAAAAAGGAGGGGGGGTGTGTGGAAAACAAACCCAAAATACAAAAAAAAAAAAAAAAAAAAAACCGAGGCCAGACTCAGCGTTCCTGCAGTCAGGTGCCAGAGAGCTCTGGGCATCTATCAACAGCTCAGGGACCTGCCCCACACCATCACCTGCCCCACACCATCACCCACCCCACCCCACACGGGTGTCCCCATGCCAAGGTGGAGCTGAGACCCTCCAGAACTCAGTGCACCCATGGCCCCAGTTGCCCTCCAGGAGGCAAAGCACCCAAGGGTGCTGCTAGGGTGTGACAGGGTGAGGAACCCCCCACACCTACAGGGTGACCTCCAGGTCAGTCACACCAGGGGTGTCCCCAGGAGCAAGTTGGTGACAAGTCCCAGGGGACACAACAAAGGGGGGGGTGGGGTTAAGCCTTGCACAGGTCCCCCCCAAGCCCAACCCCCCCCAGGAGGCCACTGTCCCCTGTCCCCAGGCAGACACCGACCCTGGGGTGAGAGCTACCAAGAGCTTTATTCCCGGGGGGGTGGCAGGGCCACCACGCACTCAGTGCCGGGGTACTGGGGGGGGTTGAGCTCAAATTTCTTCTGAAGGTCGTAGGGGAGGAACCTCCCGGCCACGAAGTGCTGGCGGCCCAGGAACCGCCGGGAACACTGCTTGGGGGCTGAGAGGGACACCAGCACCTCGGGGCTGATGCCACCACCGCTGCCACCAACCTCGGTGTCCCACCCTGCGAGACACAAGGAGGGAGGGGGTCACACACACGAGATGCTGGAGGTGGCAGAAGGTGCTGTGGGGTGGGATTGGGGCAGGGGGATGCTGGGGAAAAGGAGGTGGAGGGGGACAGGGTGTGGGTGCTCCCCCCCCAGTTTCACTGCCAAGCAACATATGAAAAGGAGGTGGGGAGGGGGTGGGGATTATGGGAGGGGAATTATTGCCCCAGAGGTGTCAGAGGATGCTGGGGGTGGGGGGACATTGGGCAGGGGTGTGAGTGTCCCCTCATCTCAGCATCACCTCTCTGCATCTTGAAAGATATGAAAAGGGGGTGTGGGGGGGGTTGTGGTGCCCTGGAGGTGGCGGGGGCAGGGAGGGGGCAGAAAAAGGATGGGGGAAATTGGAGAGGGGGGGAGGGGGATGGGGTGCATGTCTCCTCCACCACCCTGCATGAAAAGGGACTCGGGGACACACACACACACGGTGCCCCGGAGGTGACAGAGGATGTAGTGGGGTGGTGGGAAGGAGGGAATGGGGCGGTGGGGGGGGGGAAAGGGGTTGCGTGTGTATCCTCCCCCTACCCCCCCCCGTCCGGCATCGCCTCCCTGCTCAGCTCCGCCCGCATCCTGGCCCCGTGCGGGGTTTTTCTTGGTGCGGATTCAGCGGGGGCTGTGCCCAGGGCTCCTGTTTGCTCCTGCAGCACGCGGAGGGAAGGGGGGGGGGGGGGGGGGACTCAGCGGGGGGGGGACACATGATGGCAATTCCAGGCCTGGCCACCAGACACCCGGGTGTTTTCAAATTACATCATGTCTCAGTTCGGGGAGTTTGTTATTTACCGTGGATGCCCTGAACGCATCCCCGGGGAGCGGCTGCCAGCCCCGGGCCGGGCCGGCTGGAGAAGGGGGGGGAGGTGAGGAAAGCGGGGGGTCCCCAGGGCTGTCACGACCCCGGGAGGGCACCACGGGGGCTCCCGGGAACCCAAGCACTGAGCCCAGGGTGACGAAGTTCTGGGCAGGGTGACAAAGCTGGGGGTGAGGAGCGGAGAAAAGGGAGGGGGGGGAGTCCCCATCCTACCCGGGGGGGCACATCCTGCTTCGGGGTCCTGTCCTATCCCTGGGAGGGTCCCACCCTGCTCTGGGGGTCCCATCTTGTCCTAGAGGGTCCCATCTTGTCCTAGAGGGTCCCATCCTGCCACAGGGTTCCCACCCTATCCTAGGGGGGGGTCCTATCCTACCCGGAGGGTCCCATCCTGCTCGGGGGGTCCTGTCCTGCTCAGGGGTTCCCATCCTATCCGGGGGGGGGGGGGTCCCATCCTGCTCTGGGGCTCCCATCCTGCCATGGGGGGGGGTCCCATCCTGCCCCGAAGGTTCCTGTCCTGCGCTGGGGGTTCCCATCTTGCTTGCGGGGTCCTTTTATTGCCCCGGGGGGGTTGGGGTGGGGGGTGGGGGATGATTCCAGACCTGAGGGAACATCCAGGCTGACGATGGGGATGCGGACAAGTCTGAGGGTGGCCAGGATGGGGGCACAGGGCCCCCTCCCCTCGCCCACCTCCTCTTCAGCTCCCAGCACCGCATCCACCACCGCGTTGTAGGCATCGTTGATCAGTTGAACCTGGTGGGGGGGACACAAACACACACACACCGTCACCCCCCCCAACCCCTCCACCCATTGCCCCCCCCTCGGCACATCACGGGGACCCTGTTTTTTTGTCATCAAAAACCTCACACAGCACCTCCTACCAAAAAGAAAAAAAAAAATCCACGCGCCCCCTCCCCCTCCCAAGCTTTGGGGGAACAACGAGGGGCACGGGGAGGGGGCAGAAGCCTGGGCCAGGGTTTTGGGGTCACATTCCTCCCTCCCAGAGCCTGGTGTGGCCAGAAACAGCTGAGTTGGTGGCTGGTGAGGCTGCTCCTGGATTTCATGGCATCCTCGGGCTCCCAGCAGAGCCGGGGGTGGGAGGGGAGGGATCATCATCATCATCATCATCAAAAAAAAAAAAAAAAAAAGTAATAAACTCAACCACAGCTGAGGAGGATGGGGGAAAGCTCTGGGGTCGGGGTGGGGATGCTTTAGGGTGTTTTGGGGGGGTGTCTCACCTCGGTGGGGAGGTAGGAGAGGAAGGGGATGTCCATCTTCTCACACTGGGTGGTGAAATCCCGGTGCAGGGGGTCCGGGGAGCGTTTGGGGTAGAAGATGGTGGGTTCATAATCCTGGGGAGAAGGGATTTGGTGGTGAAACCCCCCCACACACTCTCTCCCTCCTCACTGCTTTGGGGGGATGATGAAGAAAAGGAGGAGGAAGAGGAGGAGGAAGGGATGGGGGAGGAGATACCCACAAAGCTGCGGAGGTGCCGGGCACACACCAGCCCGATGGCCCCGTTCTGGGCCGGTCCGCACACCACCAGCACCGTGGGCTGCTTCCGAGGCAGGGAGGGCAGAGGGAATGCCTGCTCGGAGGAAAACGGGGACATGGAGATGTCCCCAAGGCTTGTCCCCAGACGGGACAGCCCCCGGGGATGGCGTCTGGAGGAGCTGGGGGTGGGGGGGTTGAAGGGGCAGGGTGGGGGGCATGGGCAGAGGGTGGGATGGGGATGGTGACCATGGTGGGATGGGGACAGCACCCAGAGGGTGTGGGGAAAACACCCAGATAGGATGGGGACAACACCCAGAGGGGGTTGGTGACCATGGCAGGATGGGGACAGCACCCAGGGTGGGATGGGGACAGCACCTAGGGTGGGATGATGCCCGTAGTGGGATGAAGATGATGACCATGGTGGGATGCAGATGGTCCCCACAGCAGGATGAGGATGAGGATGAGGCCCCCGGTGGGATGAAGCTGATGCCCGGGGTGTGCTGAGGACGATGCCCGGGGTGGGCTGGGGCTCTGCCAGCCCTGCCGGGAGGTGGCTGCGTGCTCCTCATACCAGCAGCCCGCAAAGCGAGGGTTTGGTTCAGCCCCTGACAGATTTTTTCCTGTTCAGGGAACCTGAACCCGGGGCCGGTCCAAGCGCCGGTGACCCGCGAGGCTCGGCCCGGCTCCTCGGGGGTGGGACAGAGGCTGGGACAGAGCCTGGGGACATGCTGGGAGGGGACAACGCTGGAGACACTGCCTGGGCAGGGGGGATGCCTGAGCTGGGGACCGGGGGGGCTCTGCTTGGGTCAGCCCCATGAGGAAGAGGAGGATGTTCAGCCCCACCAGGAGATGCTCAGCCCCCCAAGGAGGGTGCTCATCCCCATTCTCCCCACCCAGCTGAGGTGCTGGAGCTTGGGGGGTGCTGCCCCATGGGGGTCCCTGGGAGGGTCCCCCCCAATGCCGTGGGGCCAGGGCCACATCCCCAAGATCCAGCGAGGTTCCCACACCCGAACCTTTCCCCTCCTGGGGGCAGGGGAGGGCGGTGCAAGATTCGGACACCTCAGACGGAAAAGCTGAGCCGGGAGGGTGCGGAGCTGCCCGGGCTGCGGGGCACAAAGCGGCCCTTGAGCTGCGGCTCTGCTAGCCCACGCTGCCTCCTCCTCTTCTTCCTCCTCCTCCTCTTCTTCCTCCTCCCCTCCAGCACTCGAGGCTCCCCGCACTGCCAGGACACCCCGCCCCAGCACCCCGGGAAGGGCTGAGCACGCCCCAGCCCGAGAGAGGAGGGGCTCAGAAATGCAGAATGAAGCCACCTCTGCCACCACGGCTGTCCCCGTGTCTCCTGTCCCCCCCCGGCTCTGGGGTGGGAGGGAGCCCATGGCTGATGGGGGGGAATGGGACAGGGGAAGGGTGGGAGAGGGGATGGCACTGAAGCCCCTGGCCCTGGTGGGGTGTCCCTGGTCACAGAGATGTCCCCAAGCCCAGGGGGGGGTGTCCCCAAGCACAGGGGTGTCTCCAGGCTCAAAGGGGGGTCCCCAATCACAGAGATGTCCCCAAGCCCAGGGGGGTGTCCCCAAGCCCAGGGGGGGTGTCCCCAGCCCTGCTGGCCACCTCACCTTGGCGACAGCCACGGCACAGGCGTGTCCCCAGATCTCGATCAGCTGCTGCCTCCCAAACCGATAATCCCGGAGCAGCTCCTGCTCCATGGCCTCAGCCTCCGCCGTGCTGCAGGGATGGGGACATTCCAGTCTGTCTGGGGACATTCCTGTCCCTGTGTCCCCGGCGCTGGGACACCCTGGGGACACCGCCCCCCCCCCCCCATCCATCCCCAGGGGATGCTCAGGGGGTGTGGGCAGAGCAAGCAGCTGAGGGTTGGGCAGATATTTTTTTTTTTTGGGGGGGGTGGTGGGGGTTTCATCCCGCAGGGTGGGGGCTGGGATGGCTCTGGCAGCGCCCCCGGGGGTGTTTTAGAAAAGTGAACAATGCTGTGGTTGTTCCCAGCCCCGAAGTTGGCAGAGGTTGGGGGGAGAGGAAAGGAGGGGGATAATTGTTCCCATCTGTTGGCTTCACCTGCCCGGGAACAGCCTGGAGCTCAGCCCAGAACCAGAACCAGAACCACCCCATGGCTGGCGATGGCGGGCACGGGGGGCGGGGGGAGAAGCTGAGGTTGGGATCCTCACGGCCCCGAGAGGGGGAATCGCAACCCCAGGGGAGTTTTGGGGGTGTCACCCCCCCCCGGTTGATGTTTTGGGGGTGCGGGCAGACACCTCCTGGGCGTGAGGAGGGGACCCCCCCCGAGCCCCACTGTGTGGGGAAGGGAGGGGTGATGGGGCTGGGGTCCATCTAGGGTGATTCCCCCCCCGGACCAGTCCCCGTGTCCCTTTGGGGACAACCCCATGGACCTGCCCTGCCTTGGGGGTTCTGCAGCACAATCCCCACCCCACCCCCTTTCCTCAGGGATCCCATGGACCTCACCTCCTCTGGTGGCTCTGGCAGACCACACAGACACCCCCTGCGTGTCCTGGCAGACTCCCGGGAAAGCCCTATCCCACCCCATCCCACCCTATCCCATCCCATCCCATCCCATCCCATCCCATCCCATCCCATCCCATCCCATCCCATCCCATCCCATCCCATCCCAAATCCTTTGGTGCCCTCTAGTGAGTCCCCAGCCCCACAAAAAGGTCCCCTGCGGGCACACGGAGGGGACAAGTGGCCAAAGCCAACTCCCTCCCCTGCCCGCCCCCCCCATCCTCCCTCTGCCCCCCCCCCCCGGTGCAGCTGTGTTGTTGTCACCCAACAAAGGGGACACGTTTCGGCTTGAACAAAAATAATAATAATAATAATAATAAAATCCCCCCCGAATGCTACAGGGGAGAACATTGATTGTCCCCGATTGTCCCTGGCAGGTCTCCCGGTCCTGGGCTGGCATTGTCCCCGCGGGGGGACACACACACACTGATCCCCCCAAGGTGTGGGACACAAACCCCTCAGAGCAGGGGACAACCCAGCAAAGCCCAGTACCGCCCAGTTCAACCCAGTTGCTGCTGCCTCCTGGAGGGGGAAGGAGCTCGGAGGGAGAGGAGGAGATGATTGGGGGGGTTGGAGAGGGTCTGTCCCCCCCTCCAACCCCAACCCCAGGAGAGGGAGACCCCGAACTCTGCACCCCGGGGTGCTCATGCCAGTTCCTCGTCCCATTTCCCAGTTCCTCATCCCCCCCTTTCCATCCCATTTCCAGGTTCTCCCATTTCCATCCCAGTTCCTCACCCCGTTTCCGTCCCAGTTCCATCTCCCCCCATTCCCATCCCACTTCCTCCCCCCAGCTCCCTCCCCACACCCCCCTCCACGTGCCACTTCATTCCCAAATCATTCCCAAATCCCCAGCTCCGTGGCCCCAACTCTCCGTCCCACCTCCTCCCCCCTCGGTCACCCCAATCCCGATCCCTCCGCTGCCCCCCGGGGTTTTGGGGCGGGAGGGCTGGGTGGGTTTGGGACCGACCCCTTCCCGGTCCCGGGGTTCCTTCCCGCGGCACCCACGGATCCCGATGCTGTTGCTTTGGCAACGGAAGCTCCTTGGCTACCAAACCCCCTCCCCGCGGCTCCGGGGCGGGGTCCGTGGGGGCTTCCCCGCACTCACCTGAGGTACCGGGGGTCTTCCCGACGGGGAGAGGGCGCGGAGCTCATCCCGGGCAGTGCGGGGCTCTGCGGGAGCGGCTCTCGCTCTGTCCCCCCCCCGCCCCGCTGCTTCGCGGTGTCACCCGGGGGGGAGGTGGCTCCGGTTGCCCCCGCCCCTCCCCCCCCCCGGGCCACCCTCCCCGTCTTGGGACCACCCCACCCCCGTGGGACCATCCCACTCCCTCCCCTTGGGACCATCCTACCCCCTCCCCTCGGGACCATCCCACTCCCCCGGGGCGGTGCCACGGGGGGGGGGATATCAAACCCCCCTCCCCCATGTAACGGGAACACCTCATAAGACTCAAAATTGGCTTTTTTTTTTGAGCTCCCCCCCCTCAGTGGAAGCCACATCTGGGGGCTGCCCCCAAAAACCCTGACGTCCCCCAAGACCCCCCCCCCACAGATGCTGACATGCACCCTGCCCCCCCCGCCCCCTCCCAGACCTCAATGCCCCCCCAAACCAGAGATGACACCAAGGGACAAATCCTTGCTCCAGGGGGGACAGGCAGGATCTGGGGGGGGGTGTCTCCCAGCTCCCCCCACATCCAGGGCTCCAGGACAGCCCCCCCAAAAAGAGTCCTTGGCAGGGGCAGAGAAAGAGACAGAACACAGCACCCAACATCCTGGGGGTTTAATAACAGCCACAGGAATGGGGGGATGAAGGGAGTGAACCCCCCCCTGAGGTGCTGGGGATCTCTGGGAGGGGTCGGCGGGGGGGGGGCTCAGACGTAGTATTGGAGCCCAAACTTCTCGTTGTCCATCTCGCTGGAGGGGCGGAGGTAATAAAGCTCCTCCGGGGTGGGGGGCACCCAACGTTCAGTGTGGAACAGCGATTCCCCCACCTAGAGGGGAGAGAACACTGAGGGGGGGGGGACAGGGACCTCTGTGTGCTGTCCTCCCCCTGCCTGCTCTAAGCCTTTCCTGGATGTAAATTACTGCTGGGTGTAAACCCCCCCCCCTCCAAGGCGGTTTATTTGGGGGGGTTTCTTCATCTGAGCTCTCCAAAAAGGATCCAGAACCAGAGGGGGGTTGGGGGCGTTCCCACCTGCTGGTGGTGGGGTTGTTGGGGAAGCTCCCTCCCCCCCCCCAAAAAAAAAGAATCACAAACCTTCCATCCAGGAACATCCCTCATGATCTTGGCCTCCTCATCCAGATTCTGCCGCATGATCCGCAGGGTCCTGGGGGACAGGAGGGGACAGGAGGGGACAGCTCAGCCCGGGGCAGGACTCAGGGCACCCCAGACCCCCCCCGGGACCCCCCCCAGCCACGAACCTGCGATCCATCTCTGCCTGCAGCAGCGGCATCAGCGCGATCCGAGCCTCCAGGTCCTCGATCAGCAACCGCCTGGCGGGGGGGAAAGGATTGGAGGAGGGGGAAGAGGGTCCGGAGCTCAGACCCCCGCCCCTTCCTCCCAGCTCCCGTACTCCGCCAGGCCGCCCGGGGGGAGGTGGCTCCGGTTGCCCCCATCCCCCCCCAGGACCGTCCCACCCCCCCGGGACCATCCCACTCCCCCCAGGACCACCCCATCCCCCCCGGGACCACCCCCCCATCGCGGGACCCTCTCACCCCCCCCCCAGGACCACCCCATCCATCCCGGCACCATCCCACCCCTCCTGTAGGCAGCGGGGAGGGGGGGAGGAAGGGAGGAAAATCCCGCGTGGGGGGAGCCCGGGGGGGCAGTCCCGGGAGGGGACACCGGAGCCTCGAGAAGGGGAACGGAGATTCCCGGGAAGAGGGGGGGGAGCCCCGGGAAGGGGACGCGGGGGGGGGGGGGGGAAATGGAGAAGGAAGCGTCCCGGGAGGGGGTGGAGGGGTGTGTGGGGGGGTACCCCGTTTTTTTTTGGGAGGGGGGTGGTACCTGCGCTCCCGGTTCCACTTGACGAGGGTGTAGTAGCCCAGCAGGAGGCTGCCGATCCCCAGCGCGAAGAGGCTGTAACCTGGGGGGGGGCAAAGGGGCGGCCATGGGACACCGGGCGGGGGATGGAGACCCCGGGCCACCGCGGGAAGGGCTGGGACGGGACCGATCCCATCCCCACGGGGCCTCCCGGTTCGGTTCGGCTCCCACCTGAGAGGCCGCGGCGCGGGAGGTGCCGTTTGTAGTCAATGGGTCCGTACCCCCCCGGGGGGGCCATGTCCTGCTTCACCTTCGGCGCCGCCATCGCTGCCGAGTCACGTGACCGCCAATTCCTTCCCCCCCCCCCCTCCGTTTTTCCCGCCTTAAAGCGGCAACAACCGCAGAGGTGGGGCCCACACCTCCCCCCTCCTTCTAGATCGGGGGCAACCCCCAAAAAAGGAGGGAAAAAGGGGAAAGCAGCGGAATTCTGCGCACCTCGGGGGGGGTTAAAAAAGCCCCCACCCCCCCTGCACGGCCTGCACCCACCCGAGCCCCCACCCACTCGCAAAAAATAAAAAAAAGGATGCGTACCCCCTGGCCCCCCCCCACGGGAAGAGGGGACCTGCTTGCAAACCTGCACAGAAATAATAAAAAAAGGAAATATGCAAAAAAGTGCACTCACTTTCAAAGGTGCACGCAAAAAAAAAAAAAAAAAAAAAAAGAAAGCACCCAAAGCTCGTGCACCCTCGTGCAAACGGGCACCCAAAAAAAGCGCCAAAAATGCACCAAAAAAACCCTCGTGCACTCGCTTGTGAAAGTGCACCGGAAAAAAGTGCCACAAAAAAGGTGCAAGAAAAAAAAATGTGCCACCAAAAAAACCAAAACTAAGACAAAGTGCCACCAAAAAAAAAAAAAAAAAAAAAAAAAAAAAAAAAAAAAAAAGTGCCACAGGAAAAAACCCAAACCAAACAAAAACAACCGAAAAAAAAAAAAAAGTGCGGACCCCCCGCACCCTTTGGGGCTTTTTCCCTCCGCTCCTGCGGGAATTTGAGCGCTTCGCAGCCCCAGCCCAGAACGTGGGAATTCTTGGGAAAAAGAAGGATTGGGGGAACCTTTCTGGGCGGTTCCTCCCCCGGCACTGGGACCCCCCCAGCCCCCCCGGGAAGAAGAGGCCGATCCAAGAGTTTCTCCATTTGTTTATTGCCATTGGAATCCTAAAAACCCCCCACAAGCCAAGAAAATCCATCGCGGGCTCTCCCCCCTTCAGACTCTGCGGCGTTTCCTGGGAAATTGTTATTATTAATTTTTTAAAATTTTTTTTTTCAATTTTTTCTTTTATTATCAAAGCTTTCGAGTCACAATAAATCCAAGTGACAAAACCCTGGGCTGGTGCAACCTTCCCCTCTTCCACTGCCCTGTGGTTAAGATGGTTAAAAATTCTTTTGTTTTGTTTTGTTTTCCTTTAAAAAAAAAAAAAGCAGGACCCAAGCTGTTTGGTTAAATTCAATGTACAGAGAGGGCTCTGTACCCCTCCGGGGCTTTTTTTTTTTTTCTTTTTTGCATTATATCTATATATTTATATACTCAGTGTTTTTAAACTCCCTCCCTGCACCCTTCCTTCCAAAATAAAGGGAGAAATGAGCCCCAAAAAGGGTTTTTTAATGGGTTCTCTGCTCATTTTTCTCCCCCTCTTCTCCATTCTGAGCTTTGGTCAAGTGTTTGGGGTTTGTTGGGTTTTTTTTCTTAGGGAGCAAAAAAAGTGCAGCAAGAATTCAGTGGTTCCCTAAAATGATGGTAAAAGATGTAGAGGAAAAAAAAACCTAAACCTAACATCCAGGAATTTGTAAGAATATAAAAAAAAAAAATCAGCTCAGACCCAGCTCTGGAAGCTGCAGACAAGTGGATTCTGCTGGAAACATTGAAGTTCCCATTCCTCTTCCTGGCTCAAGGAGAGAAAACAGGAAAATAAAATAAAATAAAGTAAAATAAGTAAAATAAAATAAAAATAATTTAAAAATAAAAAAATAAAATAAAAATTAAAATTTTAAAATAATAAAGTAAAAAAGTAAAATAAAATAAAATAATAAAAAATAAAATAAAAATTAAAATTTTAAAATAATGAAGTAAAATAAAAATTAAAAAAATAAAATAAAATAAAAAATAAGTAAAATAAAATAAAAATTTAAAATAAGTAAAATAAAATAAAATTTAATAAAAAATAAAATAAATAATAAAAAATTAAAATGCAATAAAATAATAAAAAACCCACCAAACCAACCCTCCAAGCACACACACCACCACACAGCTCCCAGATGGCACCAATGGGTTTCCAATGAAAATCCAGGGTTTTATTTCACAAGTTGCTAAAATCTAAGTACAGTAAATGAGTTTTTTTGTTGTTTCTTGTTATTCCTGGCTCAGAAAATCCTCTGCTCCAGACGCCTCCAGGGATAAATTTGGCTTGGGAGGGACCAGGGCTGCTCCTTCCCTCTCCCCAGGAGAGGGGGAACCCAGCAGCCCCCCAGGAATCTCAGACTCGTGCAGCAAAGCAGTGGAGGGGCTGGGGGGGGGGGCAGGAGGCTCCTGGGTCTCTTCTGAGCTTTCAGCAAAATGGTCTTTTTTTCCTTTTTTATTTTTTTTTTATAATCTATATTTAATTTTCCAGGAGCTGTGGGGGGGCAGGAATCCCAAAGGCAGCAGAAGGAATCAACCAAAAGGGTTTTTTTTTGTTATATATATATATTTTTTTTTTATTTATTCCAACCCCCCCACCTCCTTTCACAGTTCCCAGTTTGGTTTTTTTTTTGGGGCTCTTCCATCTGATTTTTGTTGGTTTTTTCCAGTTCTGTTGTTTAAAGTTTTTATTTTTTTTTTTCCTGCAAGAAGGGAGGAGGAGACCTGGAAAGCCTGCAGAAAATGTGGGTTTTTTTTAACAATTATCTCTTAAATAAACCCTTAACCAGCCCAAGTCAACACTACTCAAAAAGTGAGTATAAAAGCAATTTTTTTCCTGCCTTTTAACACCCCAACCACTTAATTCTGAGGAAAAAACCAGGGAAAAGGCTCTTAAGGTATTACCTGCAGCACTCCAAGAAATTCAGAATAAAAACCATGTCAGAACTGGTTGGAATCCCCACAGCCAGAGCTCCTCCTCGTGTCCCAAATAATTCCACCCCAAATACCTGGGGTTTTATTCTGTCCCAAGACCCCCAGCTTGAAGAGAGAAGGGGCAGAGCCAGTTTCCCCATCATGAAAAGAAAACTTCTCAATTATTTTCAGGCTTCTCTGAAGTTTCCTGAAAAGGAAAAACTTTGGGGGCTGGTGGTACCCAAAAAAAATAAGTTTTGACATGGCTTTTGGGACAGGCAAGTTGAATATTTCTGCCCCCCCCCCTTTTTTTTTCCATTCCTGTTTTTTTTTTTTTCCAGCTAAAACTCCCCCAAGACTGGAAATAAAATAGTTGTCATTGTGCAGGCTTCCCCCCCCAAAAAAAAAAATAAATTGAATTTTAGTCTGAGAAGTCACAGTGTTTGCACTGATGGGGACAGAAGGCAGAAGAGAGAAAAACCCCAAAAAAGAAATTTTCCCACCGTGCAAAAACCTAAAAGTGCAAAAACCTAAAAATGCACCCAAGTTTTTCCTCTCTCCCCATCTCCCAGCTCCAAACCAGCTTGGAATGAAAAAGCAAAATAATTACAAACTCAACCAGTTCCTCTCATCCCCATTCAGCTCTCCTATAAACATCTGTAAAACACAGAAAACAAACCAAAAAATCCCAACAAAGTCAAACTGAAATTCCAGGGCTTTCCACAGCAACAAAACATTTTGCAGAAGGGGGGTTTCTAGAACAACTTTTTTGTTTGTTTGTTTCCCAAGTCTCTAAAGGCAGCAGAAAAGGGGCTCGGAGTTTTCCATGGATGCAGGAGTTGGGTTGATGGAACAGCAGCTGCTAAGAAAATAAATTCAGCACAGGCTGAAGAGTTACCCCTTCCCCCCACCCCCCCTTTTTTATTTTTATTTTTATTTTCTTTTCTAGATAGATATAAAGAAATAGATATATAGAATTTTGCAAATAATTCTTATCAGCACTACTTCCAGCACTGATAATGCAACATCTGCAGTAAGGCATGGCCACTTTCTGCCACTTGGAATTCAGCTTCAGCCTGGGAGAAGCAGAGGGAAGGGGATAAAAAAGGGGAACAGAACCCAACAGGACCTGGTGGATTTGGGTTTCAACTCAGGGGATTCCCCAAAACAGAAAAAAAAACCCAAACAAACCACAGAGAAACCTCTCCTGAAAAGCAGGGATCACTCCCTCAAAAAACGAAAGAGGAGGATGCTCAGGAAGGAGCTGCAGAGGGAGCCAGGTGCCCCCCACCTGGGCACCCTCCTCATCCCCTGCTCCCTCCTTTCTGATTGTGTGCAGCTTCTGGAATTCCTACCTTCTTTTATTTTATTTTTTTTGGAGTAAAATAGCTCAAAACAACAACAGAAAAACAAAACAAAACAAAAAAAAAACAAAACAAACCAACCCTCTGGAAAGAAAATAATAAAAAAAAAAAACAGCAAACCAGTTTCACTTTGAAGTCTCTGGGAACATCTGCAAGGCCCCAACTGCTCTTCACTGAATGAAAGACTGAACAAAGGTGTTTTGTCTATTCAGTAAATTAGATTTTACACTACCAACAGTCCAAAAGTCTATTTAAAAGAGAATCCAACAAAAGTGAGACACTCCTGCACCAGTGCCCACCTACCAGACAAGTTTGGGTGGCAGCCAGTCCCTTAGGGGAAAAAAAAAAAATAGAACAAAAACCAAAACAACAAAACATACTCAACTGGAATTTGAGTTTGCACTTATTTATCATTAGCTCATCATCATCATCATCATCATCATAAGAAGAAGATTTGGAAATATTAATAATCTGCAGACTGCCTTCCTGGCTGGAGGAGGGGCAGGGGAAGAAAAGCAAACATGAAGTCAGCTCACTAACTGCATCTGCAAAAGATGGGGTTGAAATTCCTCTCTCCTTGCCCTGCCATCTGTGCTGGATGGCCCAGGAACATCAAACTCCTGGTGCTGGAGGAGTTGGGAATAAAGAAACCGAAGGCAGAAAAATCGTTTTGAGTCCTTTTGTGCTGGTGACAAAAAAAAATTAATAAAATAAAATCCAAACGAAATACACAGAGGGAAAAAAAAAAAAAAAAAGATTTCTTCCCCAATTCTTCCCCTCCCCTGACAGCCTTCATCAATCAGTCAATCATCAGAATCTGAACCAAATGAGCTCCAGTCTTTGCCACCCACGTGGTGTCACTTTCTCAGAGCAGGGACAGCAGCACTCGATGGGATGAGGAGTGGTCTTCTTGCATCCTAGAAAGCCTGGGGCGTATCCAGCTGGGATTTAAAGCAGATTCCACTGTACTGTGGTATATAAAAAGGATGGCAGAACCAGGAAAGTCTTCCTCTTGGGTGTTCCTCTGCATTATTTCCATGTGGCAGACTGTGGGATGGACCTGGGGGGGATCATATCCAGGAGATACTCGCGCTGGCGGTCGACTGCCGAGGAGGATTTGTGCACAGCTAAGCTGGGGCTGACAAAGGGCAAAGCCCCCCCTGGGGAGACAGCAAAGAGGAGACCAAGGGTCACAGGATGGTCAAAAACATCACAGGATGGTCAAAAACATCATCCCCAAAACGTTTCACTCTCAGGAAAAACAGATCAGAGTGAGGCCAGGGCGTCCCTGGCTGGGAAGGGCTGAGATGAATTATCTGGGGGATGGTTTGGTTGGAGAGATGAAGGCTTGAGCAGGGGAGAGAGAGCTCTCTGCAATCAAATTGCATTTTAAATGAGGAATTAAGCTGTCAGGAGTCACAAAAACGAAGAGAAATCCATTCAATGCCAGGCAAGAAAGTAGACTACAAGAGAGCTGCTTGCTAAGAGTGTTTTTGTCCCAGAGCTCCTCATTATCATGCAAGAAAACAAATGACTCCTCTTGAGTCAGACTCTTTATATATATATATATATAAAAGCTTAGATTAGAATTTATAATTTCCAGTTGTTGAAAGGAACAGTGTTGGTGACTTCAGCTCCTGAGGAAGGTTGGGAGTGCTCAAAGCCACCTCTTTCCTGCACCTTGCTTTCAGCAGAGAGCAATCACCACTCACAATTAAAGCAGAATTCAGCTCCCAGAAATCCATCACCACCTCCTGCAGCACAGCACTCTTGCCATTACATCTCCCAGAAGCATCCTGACCCAAAAAGCTTAAGCATTCCTGGGCAGAGTGCAAGCAGTGAGTAAAAAAGGGAGGAAAAAATGAAAAATAATAATAAAAAAAAGATTTTAGAGAACACCGTACCTGTATTGATGGAAGTCTTCTTCCAGGAGGCAGCACTGCCCTTGCTGACAGGTCTCTCAGCATGCTTACCTGCCCTGCTCCCCAGGGCTGCTGCAGAAGATGCATTCTGCAGCTTGGGGGACTGGCTGAATGCATGCAAAACCCCTCTGGGAGCTCCAGGAGGACCTCGAGACATCTGGCTGGATGTCTGGCAAGAGAGCAGAGGGTCAGAGAGGTGCAGATTTCTGTCTTGCTCCAGTACAACACCCCCCACAAATCCTTCCTGCCCTTCTCTCCCTTTTTTGGCTTCTTTTGCCAAGTCTGGAATGCTTGACTAGCAGATCCCAGGGCTGAAAAATTCCAAGAGGTCTCTAGAACAAAATCAGGCTTCTTACTTCTGAAAGGCCCTGTAAAGAGGAGGAGTTGCAATCACCTGCAAAGCAGCCAAAAATGTGCTGGGTGAGCCTCTCCATATCCCCCCTCTCCTAAATATCCAGCACTTGGATTATTTCAGCTCCAAGCAGCACTTTTAGCAGGTTCTGTCTTCCCTCAGCTGCAAGGTGGTTTGACAAGGTCTGTGAGCTCCAGTCCCTAGCATGGATGGTCATCCTTCAAAATTCACAAGCAACAGGATGAAGGCTGCCTCAAGCCAATATCAATTTGATTTTTCTACCCTGGGTCAATGTAATTGGTGCAACTTTTTTCATTGGCTACATCATAAAAAAAAGCAAAACCAAACAAGTCCAGGAGTTTGCAGGACAGGAGTTACACACATCACGCTTCAGATCCAGGGGATGTAATCACAGTGTCCCTCAGGACAGAAACAACTTTCCCCAGCCCAGCTTTCAACTTCCACTCGAACACACAGACACTGGGGAGCTTCAAAGCACCTTTGTGCCTCAGTTTCCCCACCAGCAAGACCTGGCTGGAGCCTCACCTGCTTGAGAGAGTGGTGCTGCACGATGGAGTCTGACTTGCTCTGCACAGGAGAAGCAGTTTGCTGCAGTATCCTCTGCTCAATCTCCTGCTCCTGCTGCAGGGCTTTGACAAAGGCTGCCTTCAGCCTGTTGGTGTGCTCAGCTTTCAAGGCTTTCTTCTGGTTGGAGGTCATGCAGGTTTCACACATGATGGTTCCATTCTTCTCCTCCCTCCAGCGACAGGTGAAGTCAGTCTTACACTGAGCACACATGTAGGGCTCCCGAGAGGATACAGGGACTGAGACTTTCCCTGGGGAAGACAACCAGGTTAGCTCAAGCTCCCAGGAATGCAGACCACTTGGAAAGCTCAGGAATAATCCCAGCATTGACCCAAAGCAAACCCATCCACCCCCTCCTCGAGCTCCTCCCGGGCTGAAGCCTTCTGCACCACTGAGTCTTTCAGCTCTTCCCTCCTCATGGATCCAGCTTTAGAAACTGGTTACAGAATTTAGTGAAACTAGTTACAGAGTTTAGTGGTGATGGCAAAACAAGTGGCAAAAAAGTCAATAGCTCTGGGGAGAACTGGAAGCATTTGGTGAGGAATATTTACAGTCTTGCTTAGGAGAAATCGTTAATTTTTTTTTTTTTTGGTAGAATTTTTAATATAAGTTGGAAAATTATTTAAGGAAGTGAATTCTTAGATTTGACAGAGTAGGACAATCAAATCCTGCAAAGCCTGGAACTCCATGCTGCCTGATATTGAGAGAAAATCCATCTGGTAGAAAGTCTCCCCTTGCCTTTGAGGAACACTTTTTACCCTCAAGATGTTTTTTCTTTTTCCCTCCCTCTCACCTTGAGTTTCCAGCAAATTCTGCACGACTTCTTCCAACCCCACTAAGTAAATAAATTCATTATTAGCTGCACTTGGCAGGAAGTTCATCTCTGGTGCTGGAGGCTTGGGAGGAGGGATCTCCAGCAGGGTCTTCTCCAGCTGCTTCCTCAGGGCCAGCTTGGCGGCCGCTTGTCGGCTGGCGGGCGACTCGTTGGAGTTGACCATGGAAGCAGCACTGGTTGTGGTAGCATTGGCCTGAGCTGATGTCACATTTGTACCTTTGATTGAAGTTGGGGAAGCCTGGGGAAGAAGAGGAGAGAAGCTGAGTGAGAAATGGTGGCCAGTTCTGGAGCATCACCACCACCACCACCAAGAAGGAGATGGAGGTCCCGGAGTGAGTGGGAGATGTGAAGCTGCTGCTTCAGTTTCTCTTGGTGGTGACAAGAGGAGCACTGACCTGGTTGGAGCTCTGTTTGAACAACACTAATTGAGGCTTTTTGAGGAAGAAAGGGGAAAAACCCCAAATAAATATTCTATGGGCAGCCTCATACTGAAATGTTAATGGCGAAATGAGGCACAGCATTCAGTTCACTGAAGTATCTGCTGCCACTTTCCAGTATTTGTAATGTTTTTCTTCCTCCCTATACACAGGAGGGGAATGTGAGCAGAGGGCTGCTTGGGAAGAAGGAGCAGGAAGGATGAAGCCCATCCCCGAGAAGGCTGCAGTCCCCACCGATTAGACCCAATAACCCAATGCCCATTAATTAACCAACTGTTTATCTCTCTTCCTTTGAGATGACAGAACAGAATCATGGAATCATTAAGGTTAGAGAAGACCTCAAAGATCAAATCCAACCATCACCACCCTGCCAACCAAACCATGTCCCCAAGTGCCACATCTTTTTACACCTTTTTGCTTTTAACCTCTCCCCTGGGCAGCCTGTTCCGCTCTCTCAGTAAAGAAATTCCTCCTGATACCTAATCCTGAACCTCCTCAAATACCTGGGGGGGGAGAGGGGAGGGAACTGACCTGTGGGATGTTGACCAGCAGGCTGGTGTTGGGGACGTTGGCCACACGGATCAGTCCCTGCTGGATAATTCTCTGCCCCTGGATTTGGACGCTGGGGACGGACGCCCGCGGTGCCAGCAGCAGCGGAGGTGGCCCCGTGCTGGAGTGCTGTCTGATGTTGTGGATTTGCTGAGAAAAGACAGAAATGGGCTGATGTGATGGTGCCAGGGAGGAGGAGGAAGGGTTTTGGGGGGGAAGGATGCAGGGGGAAGGAGGGATGCGATGGCAGGAGGCAGCAGGGAGGAGGCAAGGAGGGGAGTGGGGAGAAAGCGTGACCCTCAGCATCGGTGTCAGGAGGGGGGGTGGCTGCTCTCTCCCTCTCTCAAAACCAAGCAAGGAGAAGGTAGCAACAGCAAGAGATGCTCCCATGCAAGGCCAGTGGATTCTGGTGGCCACAGCTATGCCAAAAAAACCCTAAGTTTTTGAGTCAAATTTCTTCCCAAGTGTAGAGCTGTTAAGCTCGTTTCGTTTTAAAGGCATCGATTTCTCATTCTGAGTTTTTCTCCCTGGTAAGAAGAGAAAGAAAATGAAACAGCAAATCTCCACCCTCCTCTCCTTGATGCAGCAGATAAAAGCAGACCTTCCACTACCAAATAAATCCTTGTTTAACAAGGAAATACTTTTTCCTGATATTCCACGGGAAGTTGTAATTTTAGAAGAGAGCAAATTGAAAAATTGCTTTCCTACCCCTGTAGTGCCACCACTATTTTCTGCTACAGGTAATAAAACACCCTGCAAGCAGCACTTCCAGGAAAGGCAAAAAAAAGTGAGTTTTAAGTTTTGAAAAGGTGAAATTGGCCTGATAGAAAGAATAATGAGAGGGAAGAACAAGGGGTTGTGTTTCATTTCCTCTGCTGCTGCTTTCCTAAAAAACTGGTGAAGCTGGAAGCGTGTAATTACCATTTTTAAGAAAAGCAAAGAGCTTTGATGCAGCTGAGGGAAGCAGGGATCCTGCAACACCAAAGGGTTTGTTGTGCTGCACCCGAGGAGTTATGGGACAGCACAACATGCCAGATGTGAATGATGCAAGATCTTATTTAGCCATATTAAAAAATTCCAGCAAGAAACTTCATCGTTTTCCCCCCAGGCAAGCAGAAAGTTAAGATGCACTAGGGAAAACCAGAGTCTACTGCAAGGGAACCACTTACCTGGGCTCCTCTGACAAGAGGCGGCATCACTATCTGCGTGTTTTGCTGAGTTCCTAATTTTGAAGAAGTCTGCTGCCCTCCACGGACCAAGGGAGGAGGAATAACAGTGCCTGGGATACGTGTAGAAGAGGTCTGCAAAACAGAGAAGAGTTTTCTTTGCTTTTTTTTTGTCCTGGTGTATTTCTACTCCTGCTCTTTTCTGCTGCTCAGTGGGCATCCGAAACCTCACGTGGGGACGCGGTGGCCGCCTGGCTACGGGCTCAGGGATTTTTCTCTCTCATCCTGCACAGAATTCAAAAGGTGAAGTGTAGTCCTGAGCAAGGTTTTCATCTGCCCTCTCATAAATATTCAGTAACAGCTCCGGAGCTGCTGTCCTGAGACACACAGCCATGAGGCAGAGCAGAACCCCAGGGTGAGTGAGTGAGCGCAGCTGATGCGATGGATGCAGGGTCAGTCTTGAGCCAACAGAAATTCTGCAGGACAAGGGATGGCTGGGCAGGTACTGTCCAAAAAAACCCCCCAAATTAAAAATAAATAAATAAAAAATCAATCAAACAAGTGTATTTGGGGTTGGAGGAAGAGAGAAGCAGGGGGTAAACAAGGTAGGGAGATGAGCAGACTGTGCATGGGCAGGTCCATGGGAAGGAAAAAAAAAAAAAAAAAGACAGGAAAAGGGGAAAGCTTTAGGGAAAAAAATGAAAAAGGAATCAGGCTAAACAAGTTTGTAGAATTGCTGTCCATGCTTTATAGGGCTGCAGACTGCACTAAATTCTCCAAGCAGCTCACGATGCTATGGGAGGTGCTAGGGTTTCCTGCACCACTCTAGCCCTGCAACCCATGCAGTCAAGCCTGAGGAGCACACACTGCTCCAGAGCCATAAACCTCTCCATCCTATTCCCCCTCTCCATCCTATTCCCCCTATCTCCATCCTATTCCCATGGCTTTCTACATCTCACCACTTTCCTCCAACTGACCATCATCTGGGGAGGAAAAGTCCCCAAAGCACTGGAGGAAAGTTTCCCCCATTTTTTGTTCTGCCTTTCAACTCCAGAGCAAATGTTAACTCACACACAGGGATTAGTAGAGTTTGTACAGTCAAGAAAAGCAGATGGAGGTTTGGTTAATTTGCCCCAAACACTGCAAATCAGCCAGAACAACTTAAGTTCTGGATTCTCTGCTCTGTCCAAGCAAGAGTCTCGCTCTCTGATGGTTGAGGATTTAACTCGTGCTCCAGTTCCTCTGGAAGTGCTGTCCTGAGTGAAGGCACCTTGCCTGAAGGAAGGGATTCCTCTGACTGACAGATGGCTTTAGGTCTGGTGAATGTTTCCTAAACCAAATTCACTCCTTCCCTCCAGTCCAGTATCCTGTGAGATCTGGAGATGAGAAGCTGCAGTGTTCCGAGTGAGAGGAGCTCGTGCTGAAGCAGTTTTGACATTTTTGTCAGATGAGCCCAAGGTAAATAACCATCATTATTTTAATAACTATCAATATTTGAATCCCAACAAGGCATCAGACCCCAGAGGAAGGTTGGCAGATCTCAATTGCCTTTTTTTTTTAGCCCTTCCCCAAGGCTTTCCAATGCTTCCTCGAATTTCATCTGAACCAAGATCCTTCCTACCACCATGTGCATTCAGCCACCAAGCCAAAGGAAAAAAAAACCACCAAAATCACACAATTGACTCAGCTCTTACAGTTAAGCACCCTGAGGGCCCAATTCAGCCTCCTGAGGGCAGGGCAACAGCCTGCCACCACATTTCTTGGACACAATTCCATGACATCCTCCTTGGCCAAAAGTCGATAGCATTAGTATGGATGGATTGATCAGCAGAATGGATCAGGATGCTCAGCCACTGAAAAATAAGCTCATGAGAGTGATCTCTGTGTGACATCCTCCTTCTCTCTCCCACCCAAATTGTTGTAAAAAAAAAACCCAACC
Source organism: Calypte anna (assembly GCF_003957555.1). Taxonomy (NCBI): domain Eukaryota; kingdom Metazoa; phylum Chordata; class Aves; order Apodiformes; family Trochilidae; genus Calypte; species Calypte anna. The sequence goes on from NC_044273.1 coordinate 5,576,095, forward strand.
CTTCTAGTGGGGGCTTGGTGAGTTTCAAAAAACCAACCCCCAAAAAATTCCGCCTGGCTCCAAGCCACGGATGTGATGGGATTTTGTCCTTTCCCTGCACTCTCTGCACCTTCTGCCCTGCTCCAGGCCAGGAATGTGATTGGGATTTTGTCCTTTCCCTGCACTCTCTGCACCTTCTGCCCTGCTCCAGGCCAGGAATGTGATTGGGATTTTGTCCTTTCCCTGCACTCTGCACCTTCTGCCCTGCTCCAAGGAGCCCTGGACCTGGCAGCCTGGCCCACCCCACTGACCTGGAGGGATGGTTTGCCAGCAGGAACGCTCTGCGGTCCCCGCACCAAGGGAGGAGGGGTGGCCACAGCACTCCCAGAGGAACCAGCAGGCTGGAAGAGGAGAAAAAAAAAAACCAGAAAGAAAGCAGAAGAGTGTAAGGGTGCCAGCAGAATTTACAGAAGCTGAAGGAATAAAAGCATTTACCTCCTGGAGCCTCAGCAAGGGAACCTTCACAGCCCGGGGTTTTCCCCCCCTCCCTCATCCCTTCCTCCATGTCTCAGTGTGGGTATTTAAATGAAGAAATTGTAAGGGAATTTTGTAAGGAATTGTATGAAGAAGATTGTACCAGGAAAATAAGGAGTTGCAGAGCAACGTGGACATCTGTTTCAGCACTCTCAGCTTAGAGCTCCCTTCAGTCTCACCCACTGCAACCACTCAGCTCAACTATTGAGGTTCAAGCATAAAGCAAAGTGAAAAAAAAAATAGGGAAAAGACTCGAGGTGTTGAGTTGGGAGTTTGCCATTTCACCCAGTGTTAGTGCAGACATCCGGAGCTCATTGCTCAGCAGCCACTTGAGGGATGCAGGTACTTGGCACTTAGTTTGAAGCTCACCTACTGAAGCACTCAGAAGCCCAGGAGAAAAGACACCAAAATAAAGCACCCCAAAGCAGCCCCCCAGCACAAAAATCCACCAAAAGTCAGCAGCACACACTGGAAAATACAATTATTTAGTTGCTATTGTTGCAGGGATTGGAGATTTCACCTGTGCCTCCAGAATGGTCACCCCCCCACACCTCTCCCCTTCTGTGCTGCCACTTGGAGCTGGCAGCCCAGGAAATTTCTGACTGGCTTCACCTGGAAAAAAACCTGGAATCCAGAGCTGGGCTTCTGCCAGGCAGCTCAGAACAGAGCCCTCAGCCCCACAGTCTGGGGTTAAACACAAATTCTCCATTTTTCACGTGAAAAAAAAAAAAATCTTCAAATGTGTTTCAGGCATCTCAAGGCAGGGCTAAGGACTGGGTGGAATGTTTAATAATTGGGGGGCTATCACAGCCATAAATGCACCTGAGCTTCCACAAGGAGGTTCTGAATATGGTGGATGTGATAAACAAAACTTCTTTGGTCTTGGCAAGCCAAAAAATAGCAATTCCACACCAAAGACTGTGTCCCAGGAGAAACCACCACAAAGTTCAAGTGAGATGGGCTGTATCTGAGAGCTGCTTGTGTTCCACAGGTCACAGCAACCACCAGTTATTTCATTTTTATTAAAATACCTTCTGAGTAGTGGTCTCCTTCTGGATCTGGCTCTGCCGTAACTTTTTCAATAAAACCAACTTGGCTTCTTCTAACCGTAGCTCTTCCTTGAGCTGCTTGATCATCCTCTCACGTTCCTCTGGACTGCTCTTCTGCAGGGCAGGAAAAGAGGGGAGGGAGAGAGGGAAAAGAGAAAAAGTTGGGACAATAATTTAGAGCATTGTAAAAATGACACCGTGTCACCACGGAGTGACATGGACGGAGTGTGGGGAAAGAACTCCCAGGGGAAAAAACAAAAGAAAGGAAAGGGAGAAAGGAGAAGGGAGAAGGGAGAAGGGAGAAGGGAAGGGAAGGAAAAAGGAAAAAAATGAAAAAGGAAGCAGGAAAAAGGAAGCAGGAAAGGAAAGGAAAGGAAAGGAAAGGAAAGGAAAGGAAAGGAAAGGAAAGGAAAGGAAAGGAAAAAGAAGAAAAGCTTTGGAGGTACTTTCATGAGCAAAACAAGACAAGAAAAAATAAAATAAATCAATCTGTGTTGTGGCATGCTGAGGAAGGGACTAAAAGAGACAGTTCTGAAAAAAGATACGGGTCTGAAGTGTGCAAAAAAAAAAAAATAAATCAAGGAGTGATTTTCCAAGAGCCTGGAAAACATCAATAAATCAGTTTTTAAAGAGCTTCAAGATCCCCCAATTGCAAATCCATCTTTTATAAAGCCACACAGCCACCTGAGCCACCCTCTCATGTGGCCCAAGAGAAAGTCAAGTGAAGCAGACTCACCATGAGCACCTCCGTGTTGGTCTCTTTTAATGCTATTTTTGTTAAACCATTCATTCTAGGGCTGGAGGGTTCATTGTCAGATAAAACAATAACATCTGGAGAGGGGACTCTCTTTTCTCTCTTTATTTCACTGCAAATCAAAAGAATAACAAAACAAAACACAGAGAATGAGTTCATCCAAAGCAGCACCCAACTCCTTCACTCTGCAAAGAAATTCACAACTTTCTGCTGGACTGATCCCACATCTCATGCTCTGAATCAACCCGAGATGGATAAATCCATCAGTTTCAGCTCTCCTTGGGGCTACTAAATTCCTCAGTACCAAAATGTTCCAGATGCAGCCACACCAAGGGTGAATTTCTCCAACTTAAGCTTTTCCAGCAGCCACTTCACCCTCCTCGGGAGACATGGGGGCTTTTGCAGGGCACCAGAGCAAGATCCCAGCCAAAGGGAATTTGGGATACTGCAAAAAAAGCCTCACATCCTGCAAGGAATCAGGCTTTAAAATGGAATTTCAGTGTTGGGGGGGGAAATACAAAAAAATGGAAAAATTAGAGAAGTGTCCTCTAGAGGGCAATAGCAAGCCAGAGAACTGGAGTTCTCCAAACTCCGAGTGTTCCAAAAGCACCAAGGGCACAGGTACAGAGGTCCCAGCTTTTTCCTGGATCCAAGGCACCAAACTGGGCTGGACTTGCTCTTAACGGGGAGGTAACTGGGTCAGGCTGAGCTCTGAGCAGCTGGAAAAACTTTGGAAGGCACCAAGGAGCTGGGTGTGAAGGTTTGAGGCTCAACCCCAGCCAAGTTCTGGCTGGTCCTCCTCCAACTTTTAAGGTTCAATCCCCATCTTTCCCTGGTTCCCTTTCTCCTTCTTATTATTCTCTTCTACTACTTATTCTCCTTCTCCCTTCTTATTCTCTTCTTCTTACTCTCTTATTATTGTCTTATTTTCCTTCTCCATCTCATACTCCTTCTTCTTATTATTCTCTTTCTCCCTCTTAACTATTTTCCTTTTCCTTTTTCTCCCTATTTTTCTTCTTCTTATTATTATTCTCCTTCTTCTTCTCCTTATTCTTATTCTCCTCTTATTCTTCTCCTCTTCCTCCTCTGAATCATCTTCAGATGGTGGCCCCAGGGGACACCATGGCCTCATGTGACCCCCACCCCACCACGGTGAAAACCATGGCAACAACCAGTCCCAACCAGTCCAACCCCACCATCCTTTTGTCAGGAGAGGAGGTTGGGGCTCAGGTGCCAAGAGGGAGAAAATGGAATGGGAAGGACGTGACCCCAGGGGGGTCCCACTCTTCAAGGGTCCCACTGCCAAGGGGCCACCAAAAAGGAGAAATGGCAAAAAGACCCCCAAAATCCATACTAAAAACTCTCCTGGTTTTCTTTGCCATTTGGAGGAGGGAGGAGGAGCTGGAAGATGATGCCAGCCACCCCCATGGCTTTCCCAGGAGACCCCAAGGAGGAAAAATCCCCATCCTGGAGCATCCCAGCAGTGGGTGCTGATGGGAGCTACCCAGGGCATCCCAGAACCACAGCATCCTCCTGGCTGGACAAACCTTTTAGGATCACCTGGAGCAAGGAGTGATGGGCTGGAGCCTGAGGGAAACATAGAAAAACAACCCCAAAACTGCAGAGGAAGGGATCTGAACGCTTCCCATCATCCCAGGAGCTGGGATATGGACACCCCCCCCCCTTTCCTTCCTCCCTGCCCAGGATGGACTCAGCTCCCCCTCAGGAGCCACCACAGCCTGGAGCAGGGATGCCCTAAATTCCCTCCTGGAATCAGGAATTCAAACCTCTGCAGTAAATCTCATCCTGTGCTGAAGCTGCAAAGAAGCAGGAGGTAGGAGCAGGACATCCCATCCTGGTTCCTGATGGTTCCTCAGCTCAGGGCTTCCCCCAAACCCAGGTGATTCCTGGTTTGTAAGATGATGAGGATGCTCCTGACAGCTGCACTCAATAATCTAAGAAATTCAGTTTTGAAATCCTCTTATTTCCACACAAGCATTTAATAAATCTCTTTAGGACCATTCTACCTCCACACCAACTTTAGTTGACTGTCTCCACACCAACTGTTTGAGTCTTTCCTCTGGTTTCCAGAGGAAAAACCCTTCCTGAAAGGAGGAGATCCTGGATGTATATTGTTCTAAAACACCACAGTTGACTCAATACTAAGCATATTCCAGGATTTCTCTCCTCAGTGGCACCAGGCTGAGCCCCAGAGATAGAGACCAGAGCTCTGCAAAACAACCTTCCTGCAAAAAAAAAAAAAAGGGTTGACTCTTTTTGTTAGCAAAAGAGAAAAAAAAGCAAAAATCCAAACCAGATGTTTCAAAATAAGACAGACAATGGCAATATCACCACTTGCAGAAAAATACTGCCAGCAGCAGTTAGTGATTTGGGATAACTGCCCCAATACTTTGACCTTTTATCCTCTGAAGCCATCAGGCATATCCTTTAGCTAAATAAAGAGATTCAAAGCTCTATTATTCTCCCTTCAGCTTTCAGAATGTTGCTGTCTCAATCACTTGGACTCTCTCAGGCTGGGAGATGAAAGCAGGGCTGCTGCCCAGCCAGGTGCCTTCTGCTCACAGCAAGAAAAAGCAACTTAGCTGAGACCTTGCAGAAAGTTTGCACAAGGGACTTCCTAAGGCACTGAGGACCCAAAGAAAAAAAGCCCTGAATCCTCCAACAGCCTCTTTCAAAACCTCAGAGCTGAAGGACAGAGGGATCAGACCCTCCAAGAGCATCCCTGGAGCATCCCATAGCAATTCCTAAACACAGCAACCAAATCCAGGAAGAAACCCAACCAACCAAATAAGGGGGGAAAGTGTGGATTTTATTTTTCTGTTGCTGATCTGCAGGAAAGATGAGGATCAGGTGGGCAAATCCAGCCTTGGAGGGAAGTGGGCTGGAAAATTTAAGTTTTGGTCTTGCAGGTGACACACCTGAGGTCCAAAGGTGGCTCCAACTTTCCTGACAGATCCATGTTCCTGTCAGACAGGAGTTTCAAGGAGCAAGGGAGGCAAAGGTTTAAACTTGACACTTAGAAGAGAAAAAGAAACAGCCAGAAGCAGCCACTCTGGTGGATGGGATCTGATTCCAGAGGACTGGAAGCTCCTGGAACTCAACAAGCAGTCTCTGCATCCCTTCCCACAGAGCCAGAAAAAAAGAAGTTGCCTTTTACAGCCCAGTTCTAAAAAGCACTTTCCATCCCTCCTTAGAAAAATTTTAAAAGGGAGAAAAAGCAAAATCAATGCAATGCTCACTTGGTTCAAGTCACCTGGAATCCCTCCCTGGGGAGCAGGAGCCCTGCATCCCCATCCTGCTGTATTCCCAACATTCTCCATGCTCAGGGCAGGGAAGGAACCACCACAACCCAGACTAAAGCTTCATCTGCATTAGCAAATATGCAGCAGTTTTGCCTCAGTCCATTCAACCACCTCCTGGATGCTCTCATCCAAAAATATTTGGCAAGGAAAACAAACCAGGAAAAGAAAAAGCAATGTACTGGGTATTTTTTTTTTTCCTGGAGATGTTTTATCTGCAGGAATCAAAGGAGCTGCTAGGGATGGAGTGGCATGAAACTGAAGCCAAACTTCAGCCCTTCCTCTGGATGTCAAGGGAGGAAACTTTAAAATTGGGCATTTAAAATAAAATACTCCAACTCCCCAAGAAACTCTTGGCATCAGTTGTTCCCCTTATCAAGAGGGGAGGACTCTCCTTCCTCCCATCTGCACCAGGTCCAGGATAATTACACACCAGAGCAGCTCCAAAAATGCCAGGCAGAGGAGCAAGATTTGGGTTTGGCCTTGGGTGACCTCTCATCAAAGACTTCCACCACCACTTTCTTCTGTTTCTTCTGGCATCAGAAAACGTGCTCAAACCAGATCCTATTTTTAAATTTGACTTCAAGGTTTAGGGGAAAAAAACCAAAACAAAACAAAAGAAAAAAATATATTTTTTTTTCAGTTGAAGGCAGAGAGATTGCCAGGTTTGTGTTTCAAATCTTGAAAAATCAACTGATTTCAGGAAGATAATCCACTCCATCAGCCTGAGGTCTGCTCAACTGTGATTATTGCTGGGCCACCTTTTCCAAGGAAAATATTGTGTTTTCAGTTCTAAAAGCATGAAGGAAGTTGAAAGCCCAAACATCATACACCACTAAGCATGAATTTTACCCAAGAAGTTTGCAGCAAGTCAGGCATCTGAAGCAGCAGTTTGTTGTTTTTTTTTTCACCTCCTTGGAAAAGCAGCTCAGGTCTTTTAAAGACTTAGGTTTTAGGAAAGCTGCAAGCTAAATTCCTCTGAAGATCAAAGGTCTGGAAAGGTGAGGCTCACACTTAGGGGAAAAAAAAATCCTTATGAAATCAACATCCCCCTTCCCTACAGATGCCAACTGTGTCCTTATGGATGGAAGGGATGGGATTCTGCATACAGAGAAAAACTCCCTCTGTGTGGCAGCCACCTCCAGGCTCAGATTCCATTCACTTGGAGATATTTGCATCCTGAGGCTGGTGAGGAGCTCAGCACCAGGACTGTGCTCTGGGAACAGAGCCACCAGCACCACCACGATGAGGCCCAGGAGCTGGGAAGCTGCTGCCTCCCTTCCAGGGCTTTGCAGAACCTTTGGAGCTCTTTTTTTAATCCTTTGAGGGGATCCAGAGTTTAATTCCTCTCTTAGGAAGAATTTTATGGAAATGTGCATTCTGAAAAGTGTCCCAACTTTGTCCGAAGAGTTTATCCAAGACATATGAAGGTCTCGGTGATATTCCTTTTGATTAACTTCCCTGGATTTGGGATCAGGCTGCCTCCTCAGGCAAACTTATTTTTTTGTACAGGGAAGCTTCCTCTCCCTCCTTGCAGAAACTGAATCCAACAATATCCTGTTACCACCTGAAACAAGAACACTGCACAGAGAGAGGATGATCTCTCCTCTCCTCATCATTCTTATTCCAGATGCTCTCTGGGAAGTCCTGCACAGCCCCTTCCTCCATCACCCCTGCACCAGGGATGGACTGAGCAGAAACTCTGGCAGACATTTCCAAAATATTCTAAATTCACAACAAGAACATGCATGTGGGGGCAAGTACTGCAACCCCAGAGTCAGGAGACCTGCTTCTAATTTATGCAGTTTTTGGTATGAGCAATCTTTTCAGATAAGTCTTCAGAACTCAAGAGCCTGCTGCATACCTGTGTTAATTACCAGGCAGTGATTATGCCAGAAATTTACCCCCAAGTCAGCACAATGCAACTGCTCACCATGGAAGTCATCCATTCCCCCAATTAGCTGCTTCTCTGCAAGTCATTAAGTGCCTCCTAAATATCAAGGTGAGCAACTGGTATCACTGTCCCTCTGGCAGAAGTTTTATGGAGAAAGCTGAAAGCTCTCACCTTCCCTCAAACCAGGCTGCTGGGAGAGGTCTTGTTTTACAGATGCTGCAGCCCTAGATGTGGAACCAGGCTCTTGCAGGCTGAAGTTATTTCTCTCAGAAATGCATCAGGAGAAGTTTACAGATGAATTGCCAGTAAACATCAAAGATCCCAATTTTCTCAGCAGCACCCACAAGTGCTCCTCCTCCCCGTGACTCCTGCATGGCCGATAAGGATCTGGTGTTTGCAGCTTCACACCTTCCATCTGCCCTGCTGCAACACCCCACAGCCAAGGGAGCATGGATTTATTACTTGAAGAACTGGTGAAGCCAATTTTGCACAGACAGGCAGCTCCCAGTTCTTACATGTTACTGCTCCAGCACCAGGTGCTGTCAGAACCAGCACTAAACCAGGCTTCTCCTCTGCCCGACTGGATCTCACTGCACTAGAGAGAAAAAAGCAAAAGGCTGAAAGGGCCAATGTCAGGGCCAGAGAATTTCTGATTAAATTGTTTATCCTGGTACAGGCATAATCTGCTGTAGAAATATGTAGAAGATTTAGACTCTGGCTTTAAAGAGACTCCCCTGGATCTGTGTGTCGGAATCACCCATGTCCGTGTCTCCCAGACAAGCCAAAGGAAAAACTGCATTTCTGCAGTAAGGAACTTGGACTTCATGATTCCAGATGTCAGAATTCAGGTGTCTGAAGGAGATCAGACTTCCAAGAAAGTCCTGAGAGCCTGTCCTACAGAGAACTGCTGCAGACAGACAGGTGCTGTCTCTGCAGATTACTCCTAGAGTGAAAAATCCACGAGGTGCTCCAGAAACAGAGTCAGACTGATCCATACACACTCCTCAGTGGATAATTACAATCTATTATTTTGCCTACATCACAGGCAACTAAAGAAATCCAAGCCACTCTGCCTCACAGAAATCTCAGCCAGCAGCTCAAAGAGCATCCTCTGTACAACTTGTATGGTTTTCTATTCAAGATTTCTCCACTCAGCTGCACATCGCAGCTGCCACTGCTCCCAGAACTTCTGGGAGAACAAAATCATGGAATTGTCAGGGTTGGAAGCAGCTTTTAAGCTCATCCAGTTCCAAATGGAACCAACAGATCAGGTTGCTCAGAGCCCCATCCAGCCTGGCCTTAAAAACTTCCAGGGATGGATGGGGCTTCCACCACCTCTCTGGGCAACCTGTGCCAGGGTCTCAGCATCCTCCTGGGGAAGAACTTCTTCCTAGTATCTCATTTAAATCTCCCTTCCTCTAGTTTGAATCCATTCCCCCTATTCCTATCAGTGAGGGAGTAACCCAGCAGTAGCTGCTGAATCTCACGTGAAGAGCCAGGGCTGCAATACAACAAAATCCAAACCTCTTTCCCATTCCAAGGCAGAGAACTTCTTCCTAGCACCATCCAGCTTCAACTCTGGCATCCAAAAGGTGACAGTGGAGCTGGAGCAGGTGGGTCCCAACTCACCTTTTTGAGGTACTCATGTCCACAGGCTCATCTCCAGTCTGAACCTCCACTTTTATGGTTGCTTTCACCTCTCCGCTTTTTAATAATCCTTGGACTTTTCCAGTTCCAGGATCTGTTTTGATTTTCATGTCTCCTTCAGTGTTGATGTCTGTTCCCAAAAGTCCTTTCTCCATTTTTAGTTTCTTGCTGTCCACATCATTGTGGGGGACCTCACGTTCTAAGGCTCGCTTCTGACTCCGGGTCCTGCATGCTTCCTCTGTCATTGTGAGGCTCTGGGGAGAGAAGAGACACAAAGGAGTTAAATACATTGGGGGAATTAAGTAAATAAAAAAAAAAGGTTTGGGGAAAAAAACAAAGGTGGGGGAAAAAACACCTTTAATTTCAAAACAGGGCAAAGTACAGCTGTTACTGCAAAAGGAGTTCAGAAAGAGCAATAAAGGTTTTGCCAGTGTGATCCTTCACCCTATCTTCAGCACCCATCTGAGGGTGAAGCTACCAAGCACCCAGCATCACTCTCCTGACACTTTTTTGTTCAGCAAAACCAGACAACAACAAAACAGGAATGCAGGCAGAAACCTCGCTGAACGTAAACCAGAATCACCAAGGAGAGAAGCAAAAAACCCCCACACCCAACAAAAAAACCCCAACCCAACCCCATCAGCCTGCATTAGGAGAACACAGAACCCCCCCATGAATACACAAACCCCCACGATGACCCAAAAAAGCCCCAAGAAGTAACACCCCCCCCCCAGGTTTGGCTCTTTCCCCAAAAGGCAGGAGAAGAATGTGTGCGTTTGCCTCCCATGCAAATAAAAGCAATTACAAAATTCTAGATTAGGATCTCCCCGGGATGGCTGCCATGGTTTTCTGAGGACCTAAAGCTGGTCTTGGGAGTTTTGGGAATCAGAAACTCTGGGGAGAAAGGACCCCCAGCCCAGTCCCGTCCCCCCCCCCAGCCTGCTTCCAGCACTGGAAGCCTCAAGTTCAGACTTCCTGGGCTCCTGGGGAAGGAGCCAGGTTTTCCCACCAGGAACCAGGTTTTTCCACCAGGAACCAAGCTTTTCCACCAGGAACCCAGCTTTTCCAGGCAGCAGTGGAAGCTCTGGGCTCTCAGGGGGGGAAACCCCCCCAGCTTTAACTCCTCGCCTGCCGGAGCCCAAGGGGAAGTTTTGCTCCGGGTGCCACCTCCGCTCGCACTTCGGTACCTGGGGCCACCCAGGGCCACCCAATCCATGGGACACACGGAGCTGAGTCAGGCTTTGATCCCATGACATCACTGGGCTCCACATGACCCTTCCCAGGATGCAGCCTGAGAGACAAAGCACTTTCCAGAAACCAGTCTGAGCCGGCAGCAGGCAACCCGCAGCGGGGCTCACCCTGCCCTGGAAGGGCACCCTGCAGCATCCCCCCCCTTTCCTCCAGCATCCCAAGGGGGGGACACCAAGCACCCAGGGACTTGCCATGGGGAGAGAGAGAGAGAGGAATAACCCCCCCACATCACCCCCTTTCCACCACCCCTCCCATTTCTAATTCATTCCTTCATTCATTGGAAGCATTCCTCCCATCCCAGGTTTGGGTCTTGATTCCCCCCCCCCCACTGCCTCCATCCTTTTAAAATTGATTTCAAGACCAAGGCCAGCACCCAGGTTTCCAAAAAAAGTCTTCCAAATGTTTTTAGAGGCGTGAGATTAACATAATTATGCAATGTAATTAACCTCTGATCACCCCCCCTCCCCCCTCTCCCTGTTATCCAATGTTAATGGGAAATTGCCATTCTGGGAGGACAAACTCCTGGGGGGCAAAGGGACCATGGGGTTTCTCTGGATGGTGTTGGATGAAACAGAAACGTTTTGGGGTTTTTAGAGAGGTATTAAACAAAATCCCAGTTGCTACACAAGTGCCCAGCTCCTCTGGGCTGATCTGCTCTGAGAGAATGGCTGAGCTCCCAAGTGGGTCCTTTCCGGAAAGTTGATGATGATTTTGGGGAAAAGGAACAAACAGCACCCAGCCCAGCAGAACCCAGAGGGGCTCAGTTCTCCCCAGCCCTCCCCAAACCCTTTTTATTAGCAGAACACCCAGGTTTTGATATTCTCTCAGGAGGACTCCCCCACCTCCCTGCAAACCCAGCCCTAAAACAAAGAAAGGGGGGCAGGGATGGCCCCCAAGATGTCCCATCAGTCACAGGGACTTTTTCTGGGAGCACGACTGCTTAGTCAGGAAAAAAACTCCTTAAACCTTAATCTGGGTTTATTTTCAGCATCTTTCTGCTCTGCAGCCTGGCAAGGGAGGAGAAGGAGCAAGCACTGGGGATCCCAACATTCACGTTTACTCCCTGCTGTTCCTTTCTGCTCCTGGTTTTCCAAGATTTCTGAATCTTGGAAATCTTTCTGAACCTTGAGCTGCACCTGCATTATTTATTCCCCAGCACATCACACAATGAGCACCCTGCAGCCTCCCAGCTGGATCTTCCTCAGCATCACAAGCAAAAGGGAATGATCTGCACTAAGTTTGATTAAAAAAAAAAAAAAAAAAAAGGTCAATGCAGCCAAAATCCCTCAAATCCCAATCTTTCTGCTGGAAAGCCAGGTACTGCATGCTGGATGCTTCCAAGCACCTGTTTTCCAGGCTCATTCCAGGGGGATGGAGAGAAGGAGGCACTGAGCACTCAGAGCATTTTCAGGGGCAAAGTCTCCACCTGCAAATTCCTAGGGAAGGTCAGAGCCAAGAGATCCCCAGCCTGGAGGAAAAGGCAGGGAAAACCTTTCCAACCTTTCCAACACCCTCCTCTCCTATTACAAATCCCCAAGGCCATCCTCTCTTGCAGCCCTTTCCCCTCCTTCCAAGCATCTCCCTTACCAAAACACAGAAAAACTGGAGTTAGGAGCAGCCTGGAGCTCCCGTGGGTGTTCCCAGACAAGCAAGCAGCAAACTCCCTTCTCTCTGCAGGAATTCTGCTGCTCCCACAACTTCCAGCACATGGAAATCCAGCCCAAAGTATTTTTTGTTGGACAGTCAGAGCCTTGCAGGCAAGGAGGGAGGCTGGAAAGGAGCAGCTGGGGATGGAGAAGAGGACTCCTAGCTCCAGGCAGCATTCCAGGTTGCTGGAAAAACGTTGGGATAAGATGGCAGGAAGATTTTCACAGCTAAATGGGAAGATGGGAAGCAGAGGCTCAAGGTTTGCATCTCCTCTGCAGTTTTCCTGCCTGCAACAGTGAGTAAATCTCTTTTTTTTTTTGTTGTTGTTGTTGTAGATGAGCCCTAAAAAAAAAAACCTCAAAAGTGGGGAAAGAAATGAATAGAAAGCACCCTTGGAATGGAACCTACACTTCCACTTCTCTCTGCATCCCATCCAGAGGGAAAGGTCCCACCTCCTCTCCCATCCATCATTTAGAACTTCCTGGGACCAACTCCAAGAAATTCCTCCCCAGAGGAGCAGCTCTGCTGAGTTTTTAGGAGAAGTTGGGAGTTAAAAGGATTGGAAATGGCAGCCTGGCATTCAGCACAACCCTGACATTCCCACACCTGCACTATGCAAGCTCCTGGGTGGCAAAAAACAAAAAAAAAACAAAACAAAAAACCAAACAAACAAACAAAAACAACAACAACAACAAAAAAAGAGACAAAAGGAGGTTAAAATTCATCCCAGTGCCACTCAGTGAGTGTTTTCTAATTGCTGACCAAAAAATCACTGCCCTGATGTAACCAGCAGGGTCATCCCCACACCTGATGCTGCTTAAAAATTAATTTAATGTAAAAACTTTCTTTGGTAAACCCACTGTTTTAACCAAGCTTAAGTTCTTGTTATGCCCTGAGTGTTTTGGGATTTTTTTTCCTGCTTATATCCTCATTGATCATGGAGACAGAATAGAGATGTACTGAAAAAAAAAAAAAAAAGTCATTAAAATTTCCATGTGTGCCTGTGCACTATTGGCTGGATCTGTACCCATGTGTGTGGATGTGTGACTGTGCACACACATGGAAAAGTTCATGACCTTGTCACGTAGGCATTTGGAAAAATAAACTCTAAGAAGCCAAAGTAAGAACATTAAAAAAAAAAAAAAAAAGACTAAATGAATGCATCACGAAAAGGGCAAGAATCCTGGTTATTTTTGTTGGGAAAAAAAAGAGCACAACAAAACCATCTTGCAACTAAAAAAAAATAAATAAATCAGGCAGAGGTGGGGTAATTCTTTTGCTCTCTCAGTCATTTCCAGACCACGAGACCTTAAATTTAAATGAAAAATTAGGAAAAAAAAAATTTAAAAAAAAATTAAGAAAAAAAAAAAAAAAAAGCAGCAGAAGTGCCAAGAAAGTGCTGAAGTGAGCCCTGCAGCCCACCAAGGGTTAAGTCCTGCCATTTTGGTGCCATTCATCGAGATGGCCATTGAGGGTGTTACCTAACAAAATGGCAGAACTTAACCCTTCCCTCCCCACACCCAAGCTGCTCCCCACCCTCCCAGGCTCTGCCAGCATCGCTTCCTCCCCCTTCCTTAGGGATTTAGGGGGGGAAAAAATAATAAACAATTTTTTTTTTTAAAGAAAAAAGGTTGCTCAGGACTGTGAAGGATTTGCAAAGAAATAAATGAACAAAAGGAGATGGAGCCCACGGAAGTTTTCTCCCTGTCTGAAGCATCAAAGAAGTTCTCCCAGAAGCAACACTGGTGCAGCAGCAAGAAAAAGGAAATTTGGGATAGGAGGCCATGGAATTGCTGAAGGGAAAGAGCTCAGAAGTGGGGTACTGGGATTCTACACTGTCCTGAGAATAGCTCCAGCACCCCCAGGGCTGCTCCAGCACCTCCAGGAGCTGCTTCTCCTTCTCTCCCAGTTCTGCCCAACTCAGCAGAGAGCAGGGGGAAGGGATGGAAGGGATTCAACTCCAGTTCGAGCCAATATTGACCAAACTGAAGAGTGAACATTTGGAGAAAGGCACTGAGCAGAGGACCACAAACATCAAGTTCTGCTTTGGGCCAGAAATGGACCCTTTCTGCCTTCCTGAAGTCCTCTTCCTGCTTGCCAGGTGTCAACTCACCTCCAAATAAAATCACGATTATGGCTGAGTTGGGCTCCATTTAAAGAAGGGGGGAATCCAAGCACTGCCCCAGTGCTCTGTGTCACTGGGGATTCTGGACAGAAAGCTCAGTGTCACCATGGCAAACGTGTTGCTGTATGGATGGAAAATCTGTAGAAATCAGCCTAGCAACCTGCTGAGATTTCCTAAAAACTTCAGAGAAGTGAGCAAAGTGAGCTGAGAAAAAAGAACTCGAATAAAGCAATTTTTTCCAGGTTTTTCTACTTAAATACCTTTTCCTAGTGGTGCTACTCCGAGTATTCAGCCTGAAAAACAAAACCAATTAAAAAAAACCAAAAACCACCCAAACCAAACTGCAAGGTTTAGGATGGAGTTGGTTCACTCTCAGCCTCCTGGGGCTTGCCAGGGAAAGTCAACCCTGCTCCCAGGAGAAAGGAAGAAATCAAAAATCATTTTGTTGGGAGAGCCCAGTTAAGCAGCAGCAGGACCTGGGGTGACTCCACCTGGGTGAGAACTACTCAGCCTTTCCTCCAGGTATGGATTCTCCAAGGCAGAGAGATCCTGACCAGGAAAATCTCTTTAGCCAGGGTTTATTTTGACTCCAGAAGAAAAACCCTTCCACTTAAAAGGCCTCCAACTTGATTTATTTCAACTTCTATTTGGATGGATTTGAGCAGCACTACAGGTTGCAGTCAGATCCCTTCTCTTAGCCCTTCTCCCATCCATTTCATGGATGCTGCTCATGAGAGGAGGGATCTAGCTGGGTTCATTTATTTTAATTTAATTTAATTTAATTTCATTTATTTTATTTTAATGCCAGAGCAGCAAAATTAGCAGCTTGAAGCACCCAGTCCCACCAAGAACCAAGCTCTGGCAGCTGTGCAGATGATGATCCAATCAATTCCTTGGGTTCCTGGAAGTTAAAAACTGAAAAAGCCAAGAGGCTCCCTGCACACCCAGCTCCCATCAGCATCTCTCCCTTTTTCCAAGAACTTCCCTGCTCCAAATTCAGCTTCAACCCCAAGAGAAATTATTTACCACAGCCCCAGGCCAGTCCCAGAGGGAACTGGGGGGATGTGGAGACAAAGAAGGCACCACAACTAAGGAATTATCTTAACAACTAAGGAATGATCTTATTTCCCAATCAATACACTCATTCCTCTGCAGAGGGCTTGGAAATGAAATTAATACTCAGGTCCACAGCCTTGGGTTGAAGCAGGGGTTTTTAGAAGGTGCTACTTAGAGCTCCTACCCGAGGGATTTCTCTGACCTGAATTCTCCCTCAAGTTTTGATGGATCTGTTTCTGTCTAAAAAATACTGGGCAGGAAGTTTGCTGGGCTTGGTACTCCCCCCAAAATCCTGGAGATTCCTCAGTGCAAGGCAGTCATTAAATCTCAGTTTTGATCATTAAATGCAAGATAAGTTGAATCATCAAAATAAGAGTTTTTCAGGTGTTTTATGCAGAACAAGAGCAGATTAAATCTCCATGATTACAGCCCAGCCATCTCAGTCTGACCCTCCCTGCTACTTTCAGAAAAGTGATGAGCACAAATCCTTAACATTGGCAATTTTCTGTTTGGGAAGGAACAAAAACATTGGATAAATCCTTAAATTGCTATTTATAAAATGCTGGGAGACAAGTGACACAGAGAGAGAGAGAGGCTGAGAGAACCTGACAGACCCTGTGCCACCAGAGCATTGCCAGAGCTACAGGAGATGTGCAGAAATTTCATTTCCATTCAGTTTTTCTTCTGGGGGGATTGCACAAATCATCAAAACATCCTGGGAATCTCCAGGGAGGAATTTCTGTGCATTTAGTTTTCCTTCTCCCTCTTCTTCCAAGACTGAGAATATTCACAGTGCTGTGAATTCCCAATTAAAAAGGAACTGGAACTGCTGTGTCCCTCAGTAAATGAGAGAGATTCACCCCCAGCGGTGTGCAGCTGAAAAGTGACTTTTGATGAAGGCACAGGACCCAAATCCTGATCCAAGTTTCACCTCTACAGTTCATGGAGAAGGCAGGGGTGCAAAAACACAGAGGAGAATTCCACCCTTCCCATTCTCACCACTGGGCAGGAAAAAAAAAAAACAAAAAACAAAAAACAAAACAAAACAAAAAAAAACGGTTTTCTGTGCCTTAGGAGAGACTCAGCCTCCCTCTTACCTGTCAGTGAAGTTCATGGGTTCCAGGGGGGATCCTGGCTGGGCCGAGGGGCTGAAAGTGGCTGGAGGGAGGGTCCTGGGGGCAGAGAGAGGGAGGTTAGCACAGGTTACACAATCCCCCCCTCCCCAAAAACCTGCTGCCAAAACATGGGAAGGAGGAGATGCCTGCACCCCCCCTTTGAACTGGCAGGGAACTGCAAGGCAGGTTTGTGTTCAAACCCTTTGGGATTAAAATCAAAAGCAAGCTGAAAAATATTTTAAAGTTACTGCTTTTTTTTCTTTCCTCTTTTTTTCAGCCTTTGCTCCTTAAATTAACACTGTAGTAGGGAACCAACTGGGCATGAATACCCCTGGTTTGACCCAAACACCCACTGGAACCAAGATTCCCGTTTCTCATGGAGAATTTCCCTCCTGCATTTATCCTCGGGGCCAGCACTTGCCTTGGGCAAGTCCAAGCAGCCCCTGGGCCACCTCCACTTTGCTTTTTGGCCCAAAGGAGCAGAGCTCCAGCTGGGGATGCAGAACACCACTTGGAGATGCAAGAAATCCCATCCCTCTTTCCCCAGAGTGGCTGTGACCCTACAAAGTGATGCTGCTGCTTTAGAGACAAAGATGGATCAGAAAATAAATTAAAAGAAAAAAAGTTTCCTGAAGGTTTGCAGCTGCTTTCAGCTTTTTGTTTGCCCAAGAAGCCCCCAGGCTCCTGGGTAAGCATTGGACTCAGGGTTTCAGGAGGGTGCAGCAGCCAATGCAGTGTCCAGGAAGGTAAAAATGTGGGAAGAGCAGGGACAGAGATGGAAACACAGGGAATTGGCCTTGGAAGTGCCACCCCAGGGGCTCAGCTCAGCACTTCAGAGCCCAGCAGAGGAGCTCTGAATGCCAAACTGGGCACACTGGGATAACACAGCTGGGGGTTTTTGGGGTGTGGGTGGTGGTCAGGCCCCCCAAAGTCACTCAGCCCTCTGGTCCTGGCCACCTCACAGCTCCCTGCAGGAGCTTCCAAGAAGCTGTGAGGAAAAGCAGAGAAAGGAGGGGGGAAAACAACCTCCAGAAGGTTGGAAAAAATCCCATTCTGAGAGGACACTGGTGTGGGGATCTGCTTTAAACTCCAGAAGAAGTTCTGTTGGCTGATGCTTGCTTCCACTTCCCAAAACTCCTTTTGGGAGTTTCTCTATCCCCTGGGTGACATCCAAACTTTCCCTTTCTCTGGGAAAACATCCAGGGAAGAAGCCCCCAGCTGGAAAAAAAAAAAAACCAACTCCTTTTACCAGCTGCTTTGGGGCAGGGTCCCAGCTCCTCCAAAGCCCAGGGCCAGTCCCCAGGCAGGGATTGAGTTCCTGATGGTCCTGGTGGAGGTGGAGCATGGAAATTGATGCACATTGGCTGCCAAGAAGACTCCTTGGAAGCTCAGGCCTCTTATTTCTGCTAAGCCACCAAGCACTGAGTCATTTCCCTCCTTAAAAAAAAAACAAAACAAACCAACCAACACAAAAACCCAACCAACCCAAAGAGTTTGCAGAGTTATTTTGTCCACAGGGTGACAGCTCACCCAGCCCTGCTCCTCCTCTCCAAGGAGGGGAAAAGGGGTGTAAAGGGGTCACCCCTCTGACACCCACCCAAGGACCAAGCTCCAAAGTCCCAAAATCTGGGAGATTGTCCCCAGCACATCAGCTTTTCCTCTTGGAAGCAAAAAGAGGTTCCAAGAAGTTGAAATGGCAGAGGACTCACTGAGTGGCTCCACAACTCCCCCCTGCTCCCTGCTGAGCTATCTGCAGGCCAGGTCTTGCTAATTATAGCTCATCCTATTAGTCCCCTGCTTTTTTTTTTTTTTTTTCCTAATTAGAAGCCCATTGAAAGGCACTGCAAGAGCTCCTGCAGCAGGACCTGATGGCACTTCCAGGCTGCTCCTTGAGCATCTGGGCCCCCAGGAACAAAGAGTTCTTCATGGAAAAAGAGCAAGAGGCAGAGGGTGCTATGCTGGGTGGTGACAAGAGGATGGTTGGGAGCAGGAAGGCAGCTGGGACACTGCTGGGAGGGGGGAAAAGGAAAAAAAATGGAATTATTCTGGATGGGGGGAACAAGAAGGAAAATGGGATGATGCTGGATGGGGGGAAAAGGAAAGAAAAGGGAATTATTCTGGTTGGGGAAAAAGGAAAGAAAATGGAATGATGCTGGATGGGGGAAAAGGAAATAAAATTGAATTATTCTGGATGGGGGAAAGGAAATAAAATGGAATGATGGTGGCTGGTGAAGAGAAGTGCTGGAAGGGACTGGGAAAGGTCAGAGTGGGAGGGGAGGTTCCTCTCTCTGCCAGGAGGAGGGCACACCAGGAGCCCTGGTGGCTTTGGAAGAATCCAAGTTTTCCCCAGGAAAAAGAGGGCTGGGGCTGCAGGTTGGTGTCAGAGTGCTCTGGGGGAGGGCAGCAGGGGGGGGATCTCTCCCTCCCAACCTCTGGGGGGAAGCCCAAGCTCCTGAATTTGTCTCCTCCAGCCTCCCTTTTTTACTGAAGTGCAGAAATCAAGTCCCAGAGTGCTCCTGCCATGGGACTAAAATAGTTTTCCTCTTGCAGTTTAACCCCCCCAGTGCCACAGGATGCCAGCAGTGGAACCTTCCCTAAGCTCAAGCTTCTTCTCCTTCACCTCCCCAGATGGGAAATTTGCTTTTGCTGCACGTGCTGCTAAGGGGAAAAAAAAAACCACCAAAATAAACCAACCACCAAAAAGTCAAAATGCTTTGAAGGAGCAGTTTTGAAGGCCTGACTTTGGAATGGAGCCTCCTTGGTACGTAAAGAGTTACCACTCAGAAGTGAAACTCTGCCCAAGCAGCAGCTCCAAGAGTTTTAGACAGCAAAGCCACCAAGGAAACTGAGTGCCCAGGGCTGGATGTGGTGGAGCTGCAGGTCTGGTGAGCTCTGGTGACATGCCAGCTCCTCCAAGGACACCCAGGGGACACCCAGGGGACACCCCCACCACCTGCAAGGAAACTCAAGTCCTCAGGAGGGTCCTGGCACTCCTGAGCCTGCAGCTTCCTAAACCCCACACTCAGGGGAAAAAGAGATTTATCACCCCCCCAAAACACCTCTGGATAACCCAGAAAGCAAATCAGAGGTTTCTTGTCCACTCCCTGCTTTGTCACTCCTCAAGGTTTTCCTCCCTTCCTCTCTGAAATGAGATTACCAAGAATGTGTCTGGGGTTGAAGTTTTTTTAGCAACATCGACACTATCCAGAAAAGTATGATCCAGGGGGGAAAAAATGGTCCAGAAAGTTATCCAGAAGAAGAAAGGAAAAAGGGGGGGGGGGAGAAGAGAAAGAAATATCCAGAAAATAAAAAAATTTGAACCAGGGGAAAAAAGATCCAGAAAAAGTATGATCCAGGGGGGAAAAAGGATCCAGAGAGTTAGCCAGAAGAAAAAAAGAAAAAAGGGAAAAAACAAAACAGAGAGAGAAAAAAAGAAAAAATATTATCAAGAGAAAAATTTTGAACCAGGGGAAAAAAGAGGTCCAGAAAAAGCGTGATCCAGGGGGAAAATGATCCAGAAAGTTATCCAGAAGTGGAGAAAAGAAAGGGAAAAAAGAGGGGAAAAAATGTTATCCAGAAAAGAAAAAAATTTGAACCAGGGGAAATAGATCCAGAAAAAGAATGATCCAGCGTGGGGAGAAAATGTGATCCAGAACAACAAGAAAAAAACCAACTAAATATGTGATCCAGGAAATGTATGATCCACAAAAAATTAAGATCCAGAAATATTTGAGAGCTGTTTAGCCCCCAAACGAGGGGTTTGAAAACCACAGAACTTTCAGAATAAGCCAAGTTGGAGATTCTCTAAGAAATTAAAGCCCAGGATTCTGACACAGGTACCAGAGTTGAGTGTTACTGCTAGGATGAGAAGAATTCTGGGCTTTTGGGAAGGAAAAAAAAAAAAGTCACATTTCAATTTAAATATTGATAGACAAGGGGCTTCCTTCTGTCCCTCTGCTCAGGCTCCACTTCCATGAATATTTTTGGATCCAGGGAGCACTGGTACAGAAGGAGAACTCAGAGCAGTGCCCAGGTATCAGGCAGGAGGTTTATAACCACTCAGCTGAGAGCATTTTTGTGCTTCCTAAATTCCCAGATTTCTCCCAGAAACAGAATTTTAGGAAGAGAAACCATAAGCATATCTCACTCCAGTGTAAGCAACCAGCCCAGAGTGGAAAAAAAATCCTTTTTCTGGCTCTCCTTGCCCATGATGATCCATCCTGTACCTGGCCTCTGCTGGCAGCTCTCCAAATACCTGCTTTTTTTTTTTTTTTAACTCCTAAAAGGCTTGGGTGAAAGCTCCTCACCACCCTGGGGCTCAGCCTAGCCTCTCTCTACTGATGGTGCCACCTTGTAGGAAGGGAAAAAAAAAAAAAAAAGAAAAAAAGAAAAAAAAAAAAAAAAAAAAAAAAGGGAAAAAAAAAAAAAAAGAAAAAGAAAAAAAAAAAAAAGCTCTTTTCAGCTGCTCATTAATACTCTGCTCCCCCTTTATCGTGCAAACCCAACCTGTGACAAATTAAGAGTCTCTGCCACTCTCTCTTCAATTCCTGGGCCAGAGATTTTTTAAAAAAATAAAATAAACAAACAAACAAACCCAAACCACCCAGGGCTATCGACAGCATTTCTAATTACACCCTTTTGGATCAATAAAGGCAGGAGGAGAGCAGGGCCAGGCCCTGGATGGGGGTGATGGGCACCAGTAGCAGAAAATCAGAGAGAAAAAAATCCTATTTATTGGCAGCAGCTGCCCCCTGAGCATCCTGCTTTGGGGGGAGGCAAGTGGATGCCCAAATCCCCCATCCTCAAACAGGAACCTTGGGATGCTGCCTGGGTACTGGTCCAGCATCACCTGAGCCCAGATCTCCTCTGCCCCCCCAGATCCTGAAGGAAAAAAAAGAGGAAACCCTGCAGGAAAAGATTTTCTCCCCCAGCCCCAGGCTGAACCTGATGGCAGAATCAAATCTCTTGCAACCCCAAGTTACTGTTTGGAGACCAAAGTGCATTTTGACTCCTCTGGTTCCTTAGTCTGGGGGGTAATTCCATGACCAAGGTCCTTTCCTCCCTTCCCCAGGATCTCCCTGTACTTTTACTGAGATTTGCCAGGATCCAGCCAGGTGGGGAGACCTGGAAGATGCAAAGAGAAATAAAGAGGTTCCAGTGATGCAGTTGAGAAAAAGAAAATTAACACTAATTTTTTTTTTCTTTTTTTCTTTTTTTTCCAGGAAATCTTGCTAGCCAAAACCTTGCAAACCTGGCTGGAAGCAGAGCCTGGAGCACCCAATTCCTGCTGTCCTGCTCAGGACAACACCCAAAGCACCTAGAGAAAAAGGCAACTGAGTTTACAGATGGGAATGAAGAGAATGGGAGGGAGCATTTCTCTGCAGGTTGGTTCAGAAAATCAAGATTTGGTTGGTTACTCCTGAAGAAAAACAGCCCTGGATGTCCAGGAGCAGCCCCAAGGATGCTTTGCACTCCTCATGGAATTGAGGGCTTCAAATAGAGACCAAGGGAAGAGGGGCTGCCCCCAGAAAATTCTCTGAAAAAAAAAAATGTATTCCCTCAGAAAGGCAGCAGGAAGCAGCTCTAAGGTTTCCTACCAGTCAGGACAATGTGTTATAAAGTTCCAAAAGTTGGGATTTGTAGATAAAGCTGCCCTTTGGGGAAAGCTTTGGGATTCAGAGCTTCCATCCCTTCCAGAGAAGCACTGAAGCAATGCTTGATTTTCACTCCAAGGAACAAAAAGAGGGATGAGAAGGAATGAGGGGAGTTCATGAGCAGAAAGAGAGAGAAAAAGATTTTTTTTGCCCCTCATCTCCCACTGAAAATGTGAAACAGGAGCTGAGGCAGGGAAAGGCTGGAGCCTTTCAGGTCCCAAGTTTTATCCAAGAGCTTCCCATCTCCCCAAGTTCAGCTTTGGATGGGCAGCCCTGAGCCATTAAATCCAAACCTTTGCAAGAGGCTGATTTGAAGGAACACCACAAAAAACCCCAAAATCCAACCCAAAAGCCACCCTGCATGTCAGAGGCAGCAGAGCTGAAGGAAGCCATGCCTGGGAAGAGGAATTATTACAACTTCTGCTCTTGAACAAAAGCAGAGAAGACCAAAAAAAGCTAAAACCAGACTCCAGGGGTTGCTTTGGGGCTTCTTGGGCTTGGACACTGCAAAACTTGAGGGTTTTTTCCAAGGATTCTGGATTTATGGCTGATTGCCTTCATCCTCAACCCGGGGCTGAGATCTCCTGATGGGGGGGTGCACCAAGGCTCCCAACCACCAAAACTGTCACCCAAAACAAGGCAGACCCCCCCCCCCCTCCAGGTCTCCTCCAGACCCAGGAATCCTCCATCCCCACCACCTGGTTTTTTGGGGGGTTTTTTTGTTTGTTTTTTGAGCCCATCTCCCCACCTCCCGCTGCCCCTGGCTGGGGATTCTTGTTGGATAAAGATGGATTTTGGGTTTGTTCTTTTTTTTTATTTTATTTTAAGAAGTAGCATCATGACCTGTTTTCTGCATTTATTCTTGACTGAGAAAGGGGGGGTTGTGTCTCTTTTCTGGGCAAAAAGGCAGAGTTGTGGAAGCTCTTTTTGGGGAGAAGGGAAGAGGGGTGCAGGAATTTCTCACCCAACAAACCCAAGGAGGAAGGGACTGGGAAAGGCTCATTAGGAGATGGAGAGTGAAGTGAGGGCCAACATTCAACTTAAAACCAACCAAGCAAAAAAAAAAACCCAAAAAACAACCAAGTGGCAAATTGTTATTTCTTGCTCTGGTAGGAAAATGTGTCAATTTTTGCAGCATGTTTGCTCTGGAATTTTTGGGGTTTGCTGTGGAAATAACCAATTTTAGGGAGATGGGAGGGATGGGGAGAGGAGGAAGGGGAGATCCTGGGTTACTGCAGGGATTTCATGTCACCCAAGATCCAACTTTCCCATAAAAATGAGGGCATTTGGGGGAAAAAAACCCAACCAGAGGTGTCACAATCCCACCCCAAGTGGTTTTTGCAAAGACCTTATCAAGTCTGCAGGCTCTAAGTGTCCTCCATGCAAAGTGCAATATTAAAATGAGTCTCCTTTAATTACTTCTGGAGTCTTCATCAGCCTCATTCTCCCAGAAAGAAGTCACCCAGCAGGGCTGACCCAAGAAGATTAATTTCCTTTTGTTCCCCAAACCACTTCCAGCCCTCAAAGAATGGGTAAGGTTGGGAAAGTCCTCAAGGATCTTCTCCTTCCAGGATGGTTTCCAGGTTTAAAACCAGCCCATGGGCCAGGACTGCATCCCCCTCTGGAGACCTTTGCTAAAGGAAGGGGAAAAAAAGCAGAGGAATGTGAAGAACCCTCCAAAAACCCAGTGGGAAGGAGTCTGCAGGGTTGGGAGGTGAACTCCTCCATTCCCAGCTTCTCCAGGCTGCAGAGAAATCCAGGATCCCAAATGCAAACCTGGCAGGATTTCCAGCTGTCAAAAGCTGAACTTCTTCAGAATTGAAGAATTGGAGCACTTTTCCAGCCACCCCTTCCCAAGTCCTAGCAGCAATACTCATTGGAAAAATGGGATGATCTGGGGTTCAGGAGTTTCAGAGAGGAAAGGTAAAGATGAAAATAAAAGGAATTGCTGCCAGAAGCCCTACCCGCCCCCCAGACCTTCTGCTTTCCATCTCATATTCTCCATCACTGAATAATAGGGATTTTTTTGATTATTCAGCCTACATCTCAGAAGCCTTAAAAGCCACCAAGCAAGGCAGCAAGGAGCAGAATTCCAAGTCCCCACTCCAGAGCATCCTCCAGAGCCCAACACTGCCAAGTGACAAGTGTGGAACCTCCCTATTTGACAGCAAAACCCAGAAAATTTCAGCTGTGTGCTCAGGGTGTTTGCAGGGACAGAGCTGCAGTACCTAATTCTGCTGGAGACAGGATTTTCTAAGATCCTATTAAATATGAATGGCTTCACTTTACTTCCTCTTAATTCTTCTAAGCATTTCAAAGCTCGTGACCACTTCAGCAAATGAAAATCCTGGGATAGGTTATGGCCAGGAAAAGTTCCTCCTCATCCTTCCAGCAAAAGGTAAATCAGCATTAGCCTGAAATGTAATGATTTAAATGTTCTGAATTTTAGCATCCAAACCCCCTCTTGCTCCTGGATCCATAACAGAGATGGGGGGCAAAAAATAAAAATGTGCTTCCTGGAGAGCACCCATCACCTGCTCATCATCATCATCATCATCACACAGGATTGAAATATACACCCCCCTTTGAGGTGCCATCTAACATTTCTGAAAGTTTTTCTTCCCCACCTCTGTCAGAAAGTCCAGGTAAAACATTTACTGTTGAATTAGTAATTGTTAAAAAAAAAATAAAGGAGTAGGACACCTTCCTGGCAGGTGAAGCTCCTGCAGGTATTTAAATTTTGCAATTGCCCTTTCTGTGCAGCTGAAGTGGAAATGGGGGGCAGAGGGGGTGCTTCCTTCCTGCCAGGGTTTCTCTCCTGCCTTGTAGAGGTTTCATTTTGGGTGTCCTCATCCCTCCAGCTCCTGTTCACAGCACTGAAGTGAGGCCAACAAAAAGCAGACCTTGTTCTGGCTGCCTGGAGGTGGATTGCCTTCCAACCCCTCCAGCCACACAGCTGGAGCTACCAGGTCCACAGAGATTTGGGTCCAATTTTTAATTTAGTCCCCCTGGTGTTTACACAGGAAGAAGCCCAAGTCAGGAGGGGACACAGAAGCCACCAAACCCCAGAAGACAAAGCACTCACACACTGATCCCTTTCATACAGCCTCAGAGTTCACTGCAGGGCACCAGAAATCAGCAGGGAAGCTGCATTCAGGTTATTAAAATCACCTGGTAATTGTTAAAAAAGAAATTGGGAGGATTCTTTCTTCCCAAGGTGGCAGCAGGAAAACCTTTCTGGCAGAGTTTGAACCCAACATCAGCTCAGGAATACCAGACTCCAAGGGGATGGGCAGCCTGCCTCACCTGGGGGGTGGCTCCAAACCAGCCCTGGAACCTCCTCTGCTCTTGCAAAAACCACTGGGTTTGGTTGTTTGGGGAGAGAGAAGGGAAGGAAACCAAGGAGCAGAATGAGCAGAGGTTAAAATGCACAACCTGGAGTGAATAAAGAAGAAAAAAAAAAAAAAAAAAAGGTACAAACCAGAAGTGAGAATGAATACAACCAGACCAGAGTGGGATACACTCAGCTGGGGGTGTTTTTTGCCATCTGGATGAGACTGAAACTCCTGGAACGCTTGAAGGCTCCACTCACCAACATGATCCAGGCCATGCCGTGGGTTCTGCTTCAGGCAAACAGCACCTGACGAAGCTGCAGGAGATTTCTCCTTAGGAAAGGACCCCACTCAGGTCTGGCTCATCAGATTGGTTGGTTTGATGCACAACCCAAAAGTTGGAGGGAGGAGCCCAGGAGCCCAATTAATGCCCAAGGAAGGAGAGTGCAGTGGGAGAAGAAAGAACCCCCCCCAAATCGAGCCTTCCTCAAAATTAAAGCCCAAATAAACCCTCCTGGTCACAAGCTCCCACCCACCCTGCTTGGAGACACATGGGCTGGATCCTGCTGCACCTGGGATGCACAGGGACTGGAAAAGGGATGCACAGGGACTGGGATTCTGCAGAGCTTGGAAACTCACCTGCCCTGTGCACATCACCTAAATCCTGAATTAAGGAAGGTGAGAGCTGGGGCTGAGCTTCCCTCTTTTGCCAAAGTCCTCATCAGCCACGTGATGCTCCTTCCCCCCTGTCTGTCTGCCCTTCAGCTCTGGGGCTGCCTGGTAAATTTTTTCCTAGATTTTTCAAGTGTTTGCATTTCCCAAGACAACAAACCAGCCTTGCAGATCCTGAGGTTCAGCCCTAACAACTATTCAACCCCCCCTCCCACCTCTTCCCAAGTCCTACCAGCAATTCTCCTTGGAAAAACAGGATGATCTGGGGTTCAGGAATTCCAGAGAGGAAAGGTAAAGATAAAAATAAAAGGAATTGTTGCCAGAAGCCACATCCTTCCCTCTAACATGCGCCTGTCCCCATGCTGCAGATGGAGTAGCCAAGGCATGGGGTGGTTGGACTGACTCACTCAAGGTGTAAGCAAACTTTCTCCAGGGAGGACAGGGAAGGAAAGGTCAAGATGAGCACAATTTCTCACAGCAGCCAGGACACAGGGGGTCCAGAGCAGCCCAATTTTCAGGATGCAGGAACAAGGCCAAACATCTGGCAGCTGCTGCCTCACCTGAGCTGTGCTGGATGCTCCAGACACCTCCCAGCACCATCTTGCAGCACTGACCCGTGTCCCAGGATCATGAGGATTGGAAAAAAACCCCAAAGATCATCAAGTCCACCTCAAATTCATCATGGAGACCAGGAGGAGGGCAAAGAGCAGCACTACAGCTGCAAACAGTGGAGATTTTCCACTTTCTGCCCTATTCCAGCACCTCCAAGCAGCAACACACTCAAAACATTTGTTTTTTTTTTTTTTGGCTTAAGACTCAACACACCCAATGCAGACAAAACTTTCCAGCCAAACCTTGATTGGGTCCCAGACAGCCCAAAGGGTCCCATCAGCTCTGAGCAGGTCACCCTGGAGACACCAAGAAGTCAAACACCAAAGAACACAAGAAAAAGCAGTTGGGGTTCTCTGCCAGGTACACAGGGAGCCCCGGCTAAGCAGAGAGAAAAACGCCCCAAAAAGACATGAATAACCCCTGAAACCCCAGGGGATGCCTAAGAAATAAAGAAGGGACTCAGGGAGGGTCAATACCCAGGGAATGCCACAAAAATGCAGGGACAAGGGGAGGAGAAAGAAGAGCCTAAAAAAGAAGGGGATCTCAAAAAAAGACTTTAAACCAATCACTCATAACATGAGAGTATCAAGAAGCCAAATCTCTCTATATCTGTATTTTTTATATATATTAGTGCCAAACTCCAGCTTGCAGGTTTTTAAGAGCACAAATCTAATCCAGGAAAAACTATTAAACACAAACTTTCCCAGAGAATCCATCTGAAAGACTGTCCTGAAGCTTTCTTGTCCATCAGTGACATTTCTTTTGCCCAGTGCCAGGAGCAGAGCTCACATACCAATTTTTCCCTCCCCTTAATAAACCAAATCTGCTGAATAAATTGCACTTCCCAGGCTGGTCTGGACAGTGTGCTGATACCTCAAACACCAACAGCATCACACAAAAAAAATGTTACTTCCCTGAGTCTAAAAATAAGGCTGCCACATTTTCAGATACCACCACAGGCTCCAAGAGAATCTGGACGGAAAAAAAATCCCAAGCAAACCCCAAAACACAGTTGGATGTAACTTGTGTTCTTAGTGAGAAAGGTACAAACTAGGAGGGCCTGGAGCAGGATTGGGATGTAAAAGGAGGGATAAAAAAAAACCTCCACATCCCAGTTTGGTTTTCCTTGGTTGTGTTGGTTTTTGTTTGGGTTTTTTTGTAAGAGCTCAGTGTCTGCATTTTAATCCCAAAGGGGGATGGATGATGCACACACTGTAGGTTTGCTTCCCACCTTTTTTTTGTTGTTGTTGTGACCTATTTGAGCAGTCACTATAGAGAGGATAAAAGCCTGGACCTGCACATGGACACTTCCCATGGACACTTCCCACCCATGTGTACTCAGTACAGAGCACCCAACTTCCAACGTCAGAAGCCCCACAGAAGGGACACCCAAAGCCAAATAAACACCCACCCCTTTCCCTCTGATTCAGCAGGAAGAACCCTTGGATTGAAGGGAACTTAATTCCAGGGAAGAACTCACAATTTCTCTGTGCAAACCCCCAAAAAACTGGGTTTTGAAATGCAGAAGTGTGCTCCCCATCCAGTAACATCCAGAAGCTTGTGGTTCAGAAGCCACTCCAGGAGAACTTGTTAAATTTAGGCAGCAAACCAGCAGGTCCCACTCAGGACTGAGACACAGAGTGAGTGCTCCATCCAAACAGAAATCCTGGGCTCTGCTGACCGCCTCCTGCCACTTCCCTCCTCCCCAGTTCCCTGGATCAGAGACTCAGACCTGCTGGCAGCTGGCCAGGGACTCTACAACATGGACACCACCTCCAGAGGTGCCACTGAGAACCTAAGATGGTCCCAAGTGTGATCCCACTGCATGACTGGCTTTCAGACTGAGGTGTTTTTTTTTTCCAGCACCGAGCTGGAAGATCCCAGAAGTTGCCTTCTCTTTAATTCCTCCCCCAAATATCTTTCCTCCTCCTTGCTCTCCTTAGGAAGAAGCAAAGCAAGAAGTTTGTACTTTCTGACTGCATCACTTCTAGCTCTGCTTCTTTCTAAGGAGAGCAAGGAGGAGAAAAGCCACATGGAGGGGTTCGGCTAATGCAGAGCACACCCAGAAATAGACTGTAAGGAAGCCCAGAGTTCCGTAGAATGGGGTAATTCCCACTTCAAACCTGAGGCTGTGCAGAGAGGACCCCAAACCTTGGGCCTACTGTGGCTGCTTGGCCAGAAGAAGGATCCAAAGCTTTCACCCCCCCTTGCCTAAGCCTGGGGAGTATCACCCTGTGCACCAGCACGTTCTGAATTTGAACCAATGGCTCTGAACAGCTCCAGGTATGAGTGCTGGCCTGTAATTACTACAAAAAAAAAAAAAAAAAAAGTTGTAAGGCAGCTATATAAAGTTACAGCATTAGCATACTGACACTGCATCATCCTCTGCCAACCCTGTTGCATCATCACCCATTGATGCAACCTCTGTAACGCTGGTGGGGATGGGGAGAGTTGCTCCCCTGCTCCTCCACCTCTGAGGAAAAAAAAGGGAATATTTTGAATATTTTTGCCTCCCTCCATCCCACACCACTGCTGAGTGACCACAGGGATGAAACTCAGCAAGGTGGTTTGTACTGCCAGCACAGAGCTCAGCCTTTTCACACACCACCTGGGATACATTCCCTCTTTTTCCCCAAGCAGATGTTAGGAGAGCATCAGCCTGGTGCTTACTCCCAAGTTTCACGGCCTCCTGGCACCTCCTCTGCAGTTTTCAAACCCAGAGAGTTGGGGGCAGGAAGAAAAACCCCAAAGCCAAGAGCTGCCAGTCCTGAACTGAGGTGATCCCATCCAAGATACCAAACCACAGAGCCTCACTGCCTCCAGGGCAGCACACCCTGGGTTGCTTGATTTTTTTTTTTTTACTGTCCAGGGCTTGACAATCCAGACACACCAAAGGCTATGCCAGCAGTGAGGAGCATGATGCACAGGAATACACCATTCCCTGCCTGCCAGGATGGTGGCTGCTTGGAAGATAGCCTTCCATAGGCTTTATATTCCCTTTATTCCTTACTTTTCTTTGCTGTCTGGTCCCCTCCCACCTCTTCCTCTCACATTTCTTATGCTTCTGCTTCCTCCTCCCCAAGTCTCTTTCCACTCCAGGCACTGGGCAACAGTCTGTCTGGAAGAAAGAAGGGTTCATTCTCTTCTCCTGCAGAGCTATGGCAGCTTCCAGCCTCCTGGCATCTCTCTCATTCCCAAAGGCCCCTCTCCTTTCCCTTCCTGTCTCAACCAGCAGCTCTGCCACCTCTGCTCCCTCCCGTGTTTTGCAACCAGGAAGCCAAACACCTGGAGCAGCAGCTAGGATGGAGGGACCCAGGGGCCGTGCTGCAAAAAAAAAAAAAAAAATCCCAGAGCTGCCACCCCAGCAGCGTGGGAACCACCCCCATCCTGGGGCTCACTGCACAAAAATGGGAGGGAAAAAAAAAAAAAAAAAAAAGCAAGTAAAACAAAGAGCATAGAATAGAATAAAATAAAATAGAATAAAATAAAATAAAAATAATCTCAAGCTGTGGGGAAGGAGCTCACGGGCTCATCCAGCTCCGTGGCAGCATCCCAGCTCCTCCAGGAACCGGAGCAGCAATTCCGGGATCCCCACGCGTGTCCTTAACGTGGGACTCCCCCCCGGGCTCTCTTCCCGAGCGGGTCCAAACCTTGCCCGAACGCAATGAAACCCATAACCCCGCAACCGAACCTCCCCTTTCCCCTCTGTGGATCGCAGGATTGGGATGGGGAGGGGGGGTCGGGTGGTCGCACCTTGAGCCTGCGGGCGGGCCAGGACTCTTATTGTGACACGGGCCGCAGCCTGGCCGCCAGCCGGGCCACTGCCACCGCGGGGCTGCCAGCCCGGCCCGCCCGCTCGCCCCCCGCAAAGGGCCCCGCGGGGACGGAGCCGCCGGGGAGCGAGGGGCGGCGGAGGGGGGGGGGGGCAGGGTAGGGAGAGGTTGAGGAAGGAGAAACTCCCAGTTTGGTGCCCTCACCCCAAAGCCGGCCCGCAGGAGGAGGAAGAGGAAGCAGGCAGGGCGGAAAGCCCGCACCAACTTTCCGAAATAAACGCCTCGCAGGCGGCCGTCCCAGCGCCGAACAAAAGCCGGGGAGCCACGCAGAGACACCCCCCCCGCACTTTCACGGCGAGGATGAGCCCATCCCCTCCCCCTTTCTGTCCCCCCCCTCCCTCCCCTGCAGTTATTAACCCATCACCCCCACCAGAGCCCCGCACCGGGACTTTGCACTTTTTTCCCGGCTCAGCCCCGCACAGCTGCTTTCTCCCCCAACTTCCCCGCCAGCTCTCACGCATCCCAATCCCCGCACGCTCCACACCAATTCCACCACCTCTTCCTCCGTCCCTCCCTTTTTTTTTTTTTTTTTTTTTTTTTCCGCTCCCCCCCTCCCCTCCCCCCGGGACAATAAAACCCAACTTTTCAGCTGGGAAACTCACACGCTGCTCCACCTCCCCGCGCATCCGGGCTCCTCCACTCCCTTTCCACCGGCTGCCGGGTCTCTCCTCCCCGCATCAATCCGCAACCCCCCCCCCCCTCCTTCCCTCTTTTTCCCCGCACGCCGGGGACCCCCGGGTTAATCCTCTCTCCTCTGCCTGTTCACCTTTGCCAAATAATGCGCCTCACACACATGGAGTCGCGGCGTCACTCAGCCGGGAGCATGCGCAGCACCGCTCCCCGTCCACACACACACACACACACAGAGGGACGGCCCCGTCCTGCGTCTTACAGCGGGGGACGAACGGCGGCGACAGCGACAGAAGCGGCGACCGCGACCGCCCCGCAAAGCGCTGGGGCCCCGCAGCCGCTTCCGGCCGATGGTGGTTGGGGGAAGGTTTGTGACCCGCGGCGCCATTGGCCGGAGGGGGTCTGGCGGCAGATGGTAGGAGGGCGCCGATTGGCTGAGACGCGGGCGAGGGGCGCCGCCGAGCGGGTCCCGCGGCCACGTGGATGGAGGCGAAGGTACCGGCGGTACCGGGACCCAACGGGGCCGGGCGTTGGGGCGCGGAGGGGTTCTGCTGATGGGGGTTGTGATGGGAGCCGCTCCGGTTTTTATTCCTTCCTGAGCGTTTGCAAGCGCTGAGGAAGGAAATAGGTTCGGAGAGCTCTGGTACCGCCGCTGCCCCGGTTACCGGTACCGGGCAGGGAGCGAGCCCCGGGATGGCGGCACGTGCCGGGCAGGGATAGTGCTCACCGGGGGCCTCGTTACTGGTTTTGATACAAAGTTAGAGACGATGTGAGCTCGGCAGGGTCAGGAGGAGTACGCTCCAAGGAGCCAGCACCAAAAATTCCCATTTTCCCCCATCCCTGAGAGCCTGTGGGCAGCTCACACCAGACACCGTGGGGCAGCAAGCAGCAGAAAACAGCCCGAAAAAAAAAATCTTTTAAAACCTCTGACACCCAATCCTGAGCACGGCGTGCCCAGGGAGCAGGCTTCCCAAACCAAAACCCCCGAGCAGGGATGGGGCAGATCCCGGTTTCCCCCCAAGAGTAATGGGATGGCAAAACAAGCTGGAGTATTATTCCTGGAAATCCCTGCGGAGCGGGATGCAGTTTGGTTGCAGTGATAAACTGCTGCAGTCTGAAGCTGCTTGGAGAAGTAAAGTTTTCTAAACGCAATAAATTCAGAATCTCTGCTCCTGCAAACTTTTCCCCTCTCTCCCTGCACAGTTTCAGCCTTCCCGGGCGTTGATTAACGCTCCCTAATTAAGCCCAGAGCACTCAGCTGGCATGTCTGGGGTGTGTCACTCAGGTGACATTGTTCAGGAGGCTATCACCTGGTGGCACTCCCTGGCAGGGACAGTGTCCCCACAGCCCTTACAGTGTTTGCATCCCAATTTTCAATTTTTTAACCCGATCCAACCATGCGAGCTGCCCTGGGCATGATTTTCATTAAAGGAACCTAGAATAATAATAAACCCAGAAAAATGCCCGAGTATTTTTTCTGCTCATGTTTAGCCTCAGGTTCTCCTTTAAAAACAAAGCAAAACTCTGCTGGAGCCACAAAATCCAACTTACAAAGTTCCAAAGGTCTTCCCCTCATTCCACATCCCAAATCCATGGATAGCAGGGATGAAACTGCTTCATCATTCCTTTCTATTTTAATTCTCCCCTTTTCAGAACAAGACCACCCAGGAAGCTCATCTGATTGCAACAAATTTGGGCTTGGGATGTGAGGAGAAAAAAAAAACCCAAACCAAACCAAGACGAACCAAGAAACCTGAACAATTGAGGCAGAATTCCTAAAGGAGGGAACTGAGCAATGAGACGGAGCCTTTTTTCTCCCTGCACACCAGAATCTAGGTCAGAGCTGAACAAAGTGAAGCTCCAGCCAGATCTGGTAGAATTTGGTCATGTCCCTTTGCAACCAGGAGCAGATAGCATGGGAAGCTGGAAATGGTGGTGTAGGAACAGGCAGAACGGGTTCTGGGTGGTGAGAGAACACCAGGGATTTGATTTGGAGGAGCAAGAGAGTCAGCAGCCCAGAAATTCCTAAAAGCCCCTTCAGATCCCTGTCTTTACCCATCCTTTTACCTCATTTCCACCCTTTGGAAACCAGGGCTTGCTGCTGAGTGTGTGGAGTCTGACCCTGGGAAGACTTCGGTTTGGGGAGGGAAAAAAACCCAAAGCAAACCCCCAGCACTTGGCAAAAAGCTGGTTGGGTTTTTGTTTCCTTTCCACTGCTGGTTGGAAGTTTGGAATTACCAGAGGACATCCTCAAATAGTTAAAGGGGAAAAAAAAAAAAAGGGATAAAAGTGTAAGCGTGCTGCAACAGTGCCCAAAATCTGAACAATCCCATTTTAAGATGGCTTATGCTAAGAATGAAAGGAATTCCACAGGCTCCAGCCCAAGAGATGGTCCTTTCCTGATTTTCTGGTGAAACTGTTTTATTCCAAGTGGAAGCTGCAGCTTCCACCTGCTGCTCCTGGCAGAATTGCTGGGAAGGAGCTAAGGACTGGTGACCTGGGGCTTTTTGTCAAGAAAAATCCTGAGACATCTCAGGGTCACTGTCCTGTCCATTTGCCTTCCACTGAAATGGGAAATGTTTTCTGCAGGACCCCAAGCTGTGGAAATTCCACCCTCTGAAAGCTGGGAAGTGAATGACCCGGAATGGAAATGCAAATTAATCCCACTGGAACTGGAAGAAATGGGAAGATGTGGAGGAAAGGAGCAGACAGAGGCAAATACTGCTCAGTGTGATCATGTCTAACCCTGTCTCTAATCACCACTTCCATGGCTGGAAGAGGATCTGTGAGGAGCTTCCAACAGGAGCTCCATGGACTATCGATTTTGCTGGGAAGTGGGAGAACACAAAGTTCACCCAGCACTGCTTTTTCTTTCCAGATCTGCCAAAGAACCATCTCAGCCTCCTGAAAAAGTGGTCCAGTGGCCCACCACGGGCTGCCTCAGAGCCCTTTGCTTTGTCCGCAGCAAAACACCCAAATATTTGGGTGGCAAACAGGGATTCAGACCCCCAGGGCCATTCCTTGAGGGAAGGGCAGTCAGCAAGCACCTCTGGCTGCTTTGCTGCTCATCCTCACCTGGCTCAGCACCACTTGATCCTAATTCCAAAGAATTTACTGCTTGCAGAAAACTCTTCTGGAGTTCTTGGAGAAGTTGGTTTTCCTGAAGTTTTTAAGCACCACAAAAAGCCCTGGGAGAAGCACAGCTCCAGCACACCTCCAAGAAGTCCTGGTCACCCTTGGTTATTTACTGAATCCTGTTGGAGCTGCCTAAATATCGCTGAATATTCCCCAAAATCTCTTTCAGCTGGACCTGCCAAACTATTTTGACTGTCTTCTCTCCACCCTGGAAGTGTGAAGCACCAAAAAAAAAAACAAAAATGTGGAGTTCTCCCCAACCTCCCTGCTTTTATTATTTTATCCAAGAGATGAGGATTTCTTTCCTAGCCTGGAATCCTGTTCCAGAGCAGACTGTGGGATGCTCAGCACAGGGGGAATCTGCTCACAAGAAGTCTGCCAAGCAGCAGGGGCTTGTTCTGCACTGTTTGTCCTTTTTAAAGGAAAACTCAAGGGTTCATCCACCTCACCAGTCAGATGATTTTATTATTATCTGCTCATTTCCACGCAGAGCCTGCAGTTTGCCTTCTCACCTTGCTTAGCTCCTCAGGGTGGGAGCACTCGGAGTGCTGCAGGACTTAAACTGTGTCATGGGAAGAGTGAAGGGCCCCCCGAGTGCTCTAATAAACCTTTCCACTTGTGGGTAATTTCTTTGTTGACTCCTGATTACAAAAAAAAAAAACTTCAATTACTCCTTCACGCTCATATCCCTGCCCCTATGCTCTGAAGAAAAAGGAGGAAAAAAAACCAAAACAGAGCTGCTGCCCCACTGCTCCGAGGAATTTTTGTGAGAATTAAAATGTGGACAGCGTTCCCTCCAGGAATTATTGTTGGAATTCAAACCTTGGTGCATCAAGGCCATTTTCTAGCAAAGCACCTTGGAGCTTTTTGGGGAGCAGTCAGGCTGCCCGGAGGCCTTTGGGCTTCATTTCTCAAGATAAAGCAGGGTCAGAGCTGCCACAATTAAAAACTTTGCTCTCTCCCTCTGCCACACCTATGAGGTGTGAAAAGATCCCAAAGGATTTTCAAGTAGGGTTTTATGTTTATCCACCCAAAAAGTGTCTTCCTGGGGACTGCAGGAGGTGGTTGGGGCTGAGCCCAAGCTGCCAGTGGTCAGAGTTATTACTGGTTATTAATCAAGTTGGATGAACAAATAAGTATATTAATGAACAAAATAAAATGAAAAAAAAAACAAATATGAACAAAAGAAAGACATTAGCCTATATATTCTGGATGTGGTAGGAATATTTATCTAATAGAAAATATAACTTTTGGATGGTTTTTTAAAATTATGTCTTGATTTGCCTAACCTTGGGATCAGTTGTGTAGAGAACATTGCACCAAATCTTGTAAATTTTGATAGCAGTGTTTCAGGACCAAAAAGAGATGCTCTTATTAAAAAAAAAAACAACACCTTTGGAACTTTCCCTAAGTTCCTGGTGCCAGGCCATACTTCCCATATGATGTAGGCAAGGGCTGTTTCTCTGAGCACATTCAGGAGCACCAACCCCTGGTTGGTGTTTCCCAGTTGGCAAAGTGGCCCCAAAAAAGCCTCATTTGGGCAGGATTTGTTTTCCCAGCTCAGCCCTTACAACCCCAGGGCTCCAGAGCACGCAGGGAATGTCTTGCAGGAGCTGAACGGGTTGGTAGGACTCCACCTAAATTCCACGGATGGATTTGAGCAATTCCCAGTAGTTTCTCCTCCCGGAGATGAAGGCTCAGAGAATCAGGGATCTGGCTCTGAGGATGTCACCACTTTGTCACTGAGAAATAAAGAGCTGGGGGAACACATTCTGTCCTCATTTCAAGCTCTGCCTGTGCGAGGCACAACCTTGTCCCACTGCTGGAGTTTGGATGAAAAGATCCAAGACCACAACACTCAGGTTACTCAGAATTTAAGAGATTTCTTTAAACATGTCACCAAACCCCATTCTCTGTGTGCACACTGA